>NW_015628289.1:80163-99859 GCF_001515625.1 Sinocyclocheilus rhinocerous
GTTTTGTGAGGAGAACTGTTGAGGAAAAATAATAGAACCCTATTTTAAGTTCATCATGGTGAAGTTGGGCATTCTGGCGGTGATTGTAAGAATGATAAATGCATGTTGATATCATATAGTAATGTCTTGAATAAAATATGCCTATTTCCGATGTTTCTCTTTCTTTTTGGCATTATCGTGTGTGTAGAAATTCTGAGCAAAAACGTTAAGGTTTTTTTTTTCCTTTCTGGTACCCTAGTTCGGAGGTCTCTTTTGGCCCGTTTTTAACTAAATAAAAATAACTGCTTTATTTATTTAGAAGCAGGGGTAATTTAAATGTAATTTTTGTATTTTAATTTTTATAAGTTTTATTTTATGAATCAAAATACAACGGCCACAATATAATATTCAGTGTTGGGCTGCCGAAACTCACGTGCATGTTGAGGGGCGAGCTGAGATATAGGCCTATAATGTCTTCATCCGTTTGCAACAAAACTTTATAGTTTTGTTGCAAATGAATTAAGAATTTATAGTGCTATATCTCAGCTTAATTAAACATAATTATACTGTATACACTGTTTAAAAAAACTGTAAAAAAAAATAGGGCACTATGTGCGCTGTATAAATAGGCCGTGAAGGAATTTGTGTATTTTAATTATAACTCATGTTTGTGGTTTTTCAACATTATACAGACTGTTTAAATAAATATTCAGAAACACATGCAGTGCTACTTTTTGTCTTTTTTCTGTTTAACTTTTATTAAACAGCAGATCAAAATAGAATAGGTCTATACCCTAAATAAGGATAAATTATATTGGAACTAGGGGTGTAACGATTCACAGTACAACGACAAATGCACTTATATTAAACATATAACTTTTATTAACAAAACAAATAAATATACACCGTGCCATAGGCCTAATATAAAATAACTTAAAAATGAAAAACTGCAAATCAGCAAACACTGTGGAGCCAAATAAATAAGAAACATTTATGTAAACATTTATGTAAACATTTATAACGTTTATTAGCAAAACGAATACAAAAGTTTGGAGGGACGGCATACATTTTGATTTAAAATAAAATAAATAAATTAAACAAAGTTTAAATAAAGTAAAAATCAGCAAACACTGTGGAACCAAATAAATAAGAAACAGATATATTTTTTTTTAAAACTTCCAAAATCACCTTAGATAAATGGCAAAAGTCAACAGGCGTGGGCAATTGACGTAACCGGTGTTACACTGTCAACACCAACTATCACAGCAAGCCTACTACTTTGTGCTCAACAGAAGAAAGAAACTAATTTGGAACAACTTGAGGGTTTCATTTTTTGGTGAACTATCCCTTTAAGTAGATGTATGGTCACCTTTTAAGTCTAATTTTTACATTTGAAAAAATAGCACTTTTGCTAATGAGATACATCATACCATGTAAGACAAAAACACATACAGGGCCTTTTTTTCTCCCAAACCTTGAATTTTGGATTAGAATTTTCTGCGTTCTAATAGGCTACATTCTGCAGTAAAGTGTGCACTAAAAAATGCCAGTAGTCTATTGCATGCATGGGCTCTCAAGGTGTGTCTTTATTTGGATTTTGCAAAGTGAGCAACATACCTGAAAATGTAAGCATGCAAAACATTAAAACAATGATATGTTGCAGACGATACATATCACACACCCCTAATACAGCAGCAGGTCTGTTGCATTTGTCATAGAAACTTGAGGGTGAGTTTATCCAAATGCACCTGATGCAGGTGCACTTGACTAAAAAATTTGTGAATATGCCAATCTCTAGTTCCAACTCGGTGCATTAATCCTTATGTGCAGGCATAATGTGGAAAATACTACCCACCCCTAAAGGAAAACATTATTTACAAATGCTGCAGTTTTTCTCAGCTCACCATTTAATTAAAAATAAAAGCTGCTCGGATTCGGAATATCAAAAAAAAAAAAAAAAACTGAATATAATACACCAGCAGAAAATGACAACATTAAAGCCCAAATGTGCACTGGCTCTATTGGGGAGTCTTTCTGCAACAGGCTATTAAATAAATTAAGAAACCGTCAATTTAGGCAGCAGCTTTTGACCACACTGTGACAGGGGTTAATAACAAATCTAAGCTAAGCAGATATGAACGCAGAGGGCAATAAAGGTAAGGTGAACTCTGGGGCTTTTACAGCACTCTAGTACAGCGAGCAGCAGCCACGCTGAACATTGATAGATTCTTGGAATGGCATCAACTTTCAGACACAAATAATCAATTCTTCATCCTCAGTGGGACAGACAGCTTTCATCACAATGCCAGCTAGAAGCCATTCTTCAAACTCCTGCATGAGCTGCTAAAAAGCATCTGAAAACATGCAATGCTGTGACGGACGAGTGTGGCCTTCATAACGCTTCACCTGTCTGAAGAAAAGAGCCCTGCAACATCATTAAGCTCAATAGCAAAAGCTGTCTTAAAAGCATTGTGACACTCTGATAAGGGAGGCTACACAAAACAAATGGACTGTACCCTCTTTTTAACACTGTTGGAAGATATGTACAAGAACAAATAAAAACGCATACACCATCAAATATGCCAAACCCAAATGTGTATTATATAACTGATGTCACACGTGTACAGGGATAATGCGCTATATACAAATATACATGAGAATCTGTGTATATGAGTATGCAACAAAAGTCCAAAGTCCAATGTAATGTGTGTATATGTGCACGGTAGTTGAATCGGCCTCACTGGGATAATGTCTGAAACAGCGTTGTTCCGTGGATCTGCATTAACTATTCAATATAAAAGGCCTGTTTGTTTGCTGTTCGTGAGGTAAATACAGCATGATAAAGAAGGGAATCTCCCTGCTGAAGAAAAAGCTTTGTTTCAAGGTCCCGCTGACCTTGTAGTAAAGTCAAACAACAGTAGTGTCGGTCAGTGCTGCCTTGCATGTGTTTTTAACAGGCAGGATTTGTAATCATCAGACCAACGGCACTTTAACTTCCCCTCCCAACACTCAGAGGCTCTTTACTGAGGTCACAGTCATAGATCTCAATGAAACGATGAGCCCAGTTTACAGCTATTAACATTCCTCGCAGGTAATCCGATCACAAGTATTCAGCCATTTGTGAAAGGGATAGTTCACTCAAAAATGGAAATTTACTCGCCCTCGTGTTGTTGCAAAGACTTTAGTTCATCTACAGAACACAAAGAAAGGTATTTTTCAATATTCTCTCATCATTTTTGTCCATTCATTGAAAGTCCACACAAGTAAAACATTAACGCAAGTCCAAAAAGACATTGTGAAAGTCATCCATATGAAATTAATGATGCATTACACACAGTCGCTTTATATGATGAACAGATTTAATCTAGGCTTTTTGTTCATATTTTGTAGCAAAATTGCAGTGTTGCTCAATAAGATGACCAATAGCAGGCAAAAGCTATTTGAGAGATAAATTGAAGCAATTGACTGAACCCATCATTAAAGTGTGCTGTACAAATAAACAATATTAAACGCCTGTTTTGTTTCTAGTTTCAAAGTCATTACAGATAATAACTCACAACTCTACTTTGGAAAAACAACTCTTTTTACATTATCTATGTAGGCCAATACAGTGGCAGTATTAGAGTGCTTTATATATATATTTTTTATTTTTATTTTTTTTTATAAATGTTATATGTTATATCTACCTCACATTTCATATTGTTGCAAGAGAAGGATCAATGGATCATGTATTTTCACTTTATGTTAACAATAATATTCCAGAAAGGAAATGTCTGAGCAGATAACATTTGTTTTTACAACATTTTTCTAGCCACATTTAAGAGGTGTTTCAGAGACAGTATTTGAGACGCTACTGTAAGTTACTGTGTGAACGGGACATTTCGAGACTCACACCTGTAAGTAAATGTGGTTGTCAATCCCAAAATCTGACAGTGTGAACGCAGTTAAAGACAACCTATTTAACAAATCTGATAAGATTGTAAGAAAAAGCATTTTTTGCAGTGCAGGTACATTCATTCATTGCACATATTTTCATCATGCAGACACTCTGAAAGTGACAAAAACGGCATGTCCTCTTATACTGAATCCTGTAGATGAGGAGGCTGCATTAATTCGTAGGGAGTTACATTTAAATTGGGAGAGGATTATTTTGATTTTTTTTTTGCCATATCCACATGCATAGTTATTTGAGCGGTACCATTTTTAAATGGTAGTTTTCTATATAACATCAGGGATGCACAGCACATTAATAAGGCCACTGTATGCAGAGCGGTAAGGAAAGTGTGTCTCGCTCTCACGCGCGTTCTTATAATATTTGAGCAGTTTTCTGAGCACAAAATGAAGTGAGCTGCATTCGAAAATGAAGCTGATTGCTGTATGTTCCTATACAAAAGCAACAGTTATTCTTTTTCCTGTTGGATTTTAACAATACTTGGTATTGTGGCCATCTCCTCGTCATGTTCTTCATTATTTTGCAAGCCTTCTTGCTGTTGGCTGAGTAGAAAAGATAAATATGAAAAATTATATTTATTTAATATGTCAAATGTTTATACTTCATGTTTAGCTGCATTTTTTTTGTTCTTTTGTTTTTATTTTGTATTTGTTCAATAATTTACCGTTCTGCCACTTTTTACCTTTGATATTATAACAGTGATTAAGAATTAAAGTATATTTCAGGCTAAAACTAGCTAACGTTAAAGTTTGTGAGATGCTAACGTACAAACCTAAATAGCTAACTATTCTCATGTCATTTACAGTGTAGGTCAAAAACACATAAACGAAGGTCTACATTTCAGTGCCGCTCCATATTAAACTGGTTAAATGTAAATTAATTTAATTACCCTGCGGTACATGAATCCTGGGTGTTGTCTGCGATTGTGATGACCATAATGAGGTTCCTCCTGCTTGCATTGTGATCTGTAAACCCTCGTTTCCAAACTAATCTTGTTACCCACAATATTTATTTTAAAACCTTTTATATATCCATGGCATATTTAAGTCTCACTTGAATGGTGGTCCTTCTGTGTCCAAAATGTATCAAAAACATCTTGGGACAAGATTTTCACACACACACAGCTGTCATTGTAAGGCAGCTAGCAACTCTGTTTGTTTGTCCGCGTAAGCAACAGTAACTAAGGGGGCGGGGCTTACCGATAGGTAGGGTTGGGTACCGAAACCCGGTACCAATATGGCACCGATACCTATGTAACCGGTATGTACTAGAACCGAATCAGAACGCAGATTTCGGTGCCTCATTTCGGTGCCATGCCTAAGCGATCGATTGAAATATTTCCTCTGGTTCTCCGAAACGGACATAAGAAGCATCATCACTGGCACCGCCCGAACTCAAGAGTTTCCCATCTCAGGGTAAATCAACTCAGAGGTCAAGTTTAACTCAGAGTTGGTTGAACGTCCTTATTGAAACGGGTCCCAGGTGAGTAAAACAGATGCAGTCTTATGCTGCATTCACGCCATATCGTAATTACCGTAATTCCGAGATGACAAAGCGTGACGTTCTACTCTGAGCCGTCCTCGGACTCGGAATTGTGCTTTTCTATGACAACACTATCAACGCCTAAACAGAGCCTGCGGTGGTCACGTGGTACACGTCGTAGCTCTCAGAAAACTCCCAGTTCACAAGTTGTAATTACGAGTTCTACGAGGACGTGAACACTTTTTACAAGTTGGAATCTCATAATTACGGGAATTCCGATATCGCGTGAATGCACCTTTAGCCATAGACGAGACCAGACAAGGCCTGGGTGCTGGTTTTAATGAAGAGTTGACGAGGATGATGGCAGACAGGTGTGGTGATGACACAGGTGTGAAGTGTGTGCAGGTGAAAGCCAAGGGGCATTGTGGGAGATGTAGTGTGCAGAGGTAAGAGACAAGGTGACTGATGATCCTGACAACAATCATGTTAAGACATAAATGACATGCATAGCAATTTACAGTAATACCGCGATGGACTACTTGCACAACTGCTTCCACGTTCTACTCAATACAGCTCAGGAGTTTCCAGTCAGCGTTTAGCGCACCTACAAACAGACAGTTTCTCATGAGAACGCAGATTATTACTACGTTTTAGGGTTAGCTATTTTTTTTAAACAATTAATCCTATTCTCTGCGTTAACATTAATTATCTTCAACCAGCTGAAATGTTCCTACAAATATATTTCCCTTCCAAATGTGCATTCAAAATAATAAATAAATATATTTTCCCACTACCCTGCCGCAGTCCAGCGCTTGTCTTCTCATTAACGGTATTTTTCTCTTGCTGATCATATTTCATACCGGTTAAATTTACAGTTTTAAATTAATTTGACTGATAAACACCCTTACGAAAATTAACCATGGTTTTACTATAGTAAAAGTCTAGTAGCAATGTCTTTTTTGAGTATTACCATTTGTATAACCACAATTTTACTACAAATACCATGGTTAAACTATGGTTACTGTAGAAAAATCCGGGTTAATTGGTGGTTACTATGGTTTAACTACAATTGCATTTTTTTGGTTTTATTTGAGGTAAAACCGCGGCTAATTTTCGTAAGAGCAGTATTGCTTGTGTGCGTTGGTGCTCTTATTAGTGTGTAAAATGGCTGAATGAATGCGTGTTAACTGCCTTAAAGAAATTGAATGATGTAAAACATTTAATAAATTTTAAACAGTAACACATTAACAGTGCGACTACTTTGAATATTTATATTTTGGCATTGCATACAGTGAAATGATTGTGACTGTGAATGAAAAATGATTGTGATTGTGAATGAATGATTGTGAATGAAAAATGACACAGAATAGTGAATAAAGGCTCATTCTGATCTTATTTATCAGATCTCACACACACTGCAGCATCACGAATACTAGTTTAGGGCACTGTGCAGGGCCCTGTGGTGAAACAATCACGTATGCTTCCATCAGATCGGCTATGTTGGATTAAAACTTAAAGTTCTGTTAGGGCTGGACGATATGGCCAACATTGATATCACGATATATTTCTTAATTTCGGTCGATACGATATAATTCCGATATCGATATGAACACTATTTATCTGAAATAGAAATCTTTTGTAACATTATAAATGCCTTTATCATCACTTTTGATCAATTTTAAGCATCCTTGCTAAATAAAAGTATTAATTTCTATCATTTCTCATATAAAACACCCGCGCCGTGTTATGATTTTGAAACGTGCAGTGCTCATGTTTATTCAACGAAGTCAAACGGCACAAATAAATCAATGTATGGGAAACTGGTAATGTATATCGAAATATCGGAAATGTGTTTAAAAATCATATCACCGTTATTGAAAAAAATTATATCGCGATACATATTGATATTGAATTATTGTCCAGCCCTAAGTTCTGTTGAGTTTGGAAAATTCTGCACACAGTAATCATCAGAATATCTCTTCTCCTGTCTTTGAAAATATCCGGATTGTGAAATCATCCCGCAGACTCTCATTGTAATAGGCATTTAAGTCAACTAGATGATTACAGAACATTGATAATATACATAACCGGAAATAACGGAGCTGTATTATTTCAAAACGGAAGTTCGTCACGAGGCTCAGTGCAAGTAGTCCATTGTTCACACATGCAGCTTTCTGCAGCGTGCAGTCACTCTTCACAAAGCAGAGAGCATGTGCACAAGTATGGAAGTCCAAGAATCAGAAAGCAGCCACCTGTCAGACAATAAACGGTACTTTTGATATTCCTACTTTGAGTGTTAGGTCTACCCAGAGGCAAAAAGGAACATAACACCAAGGAAAAGATGCATTTCAAAAAGTCGTTTTACTAAAGAAACTGGTTTGCAAGTTACTGCTTTCAGTCACTTTTGGGAACCACTGAAAGCCACTGTTCCTGACAGAGGGAATCTTAATACTAGTTGACATTTAATCTTTCTTGCATTAAAGCCACGCAGATAAAAACAGTCTCTATTATACTGGTAAATGCACCTGAGCACTGGGTGGACAGGAATAATGGACAGGAGTGGCACCACAGCCTGCTGAGCAGGAATAGGAGGGGTGCTCTATACCACTCCCTCTATTCCTCCAGCATTACAGTTCCCTAAAATCAACTCATCGTCAGCACAGTTGTCATCAGAGTGGGAACAGCAGAAGCACGCCAATCCTAATGACTTCTGAAGTAACCAAACCCGTATAGCGTCCCTTCTCACAATAGAACTGGCAACGTACTGTAAGATTTGAGGCTTGTCAACTTCAAAATCAAGTACTTCATGTTCCAAATACAACAGCAGCAGATCTGATGTGAGGTGGATTAACAGACAAGGTGTTAGACTTTTATAGACCACTCACAGCTACATTACAATTCTTCTCACTGGGGCAGTTTGATCTTATGGTATTAACTGGTTGCCAATGTCACAAATTATGATCTTTGATGGCAACCAAAGAACTATTCATAACGGTTTTTAATTTCATTTTAGTATTTTACAAAATGTAAATTGTCTGAAATTTTAGAATGTGGTACATTTTGATGTAGTATGTAATCTTGTAAATGTGGCAAGGGCCTCTTATAGCTTAAAAAAAAACTTTCATTAAAAATAAATATCCCTTTTAAATTAATTATTGGTGAACAGTATTAGCCTATTTTATTCAAATATTTGTGATTGCCTGGTGCACTACACTTTTTTCTGTATTTTCCATAGAACTGGTCATGGTGCTGCTATGGTGTTTTATAAATTAGATGTCTCTGCTGTATTATTGTGGTTCTACCATAAGTTTCAGATTTGTCTGTCCCTCAACAACACACCGCAACAAACCTAACTGTAGTCAGTCACTTTATATGTCAGTCAGATGTTCTCTTCCCATCTGGACTTCATGCCAATAGTCTAAGTAGGGATATGCCGGTATCAAATTTTCATGTTGCGATTAATTGCTAATGCTTTTATCACGGTATACGGTATTATCACGGTATTGAAATTAAGTTTTAAAAAAAGTGCTGTCATAATACAGTATAACAGGTTTAATAACTTTTTTCTTATAACAAAAATAACTGAACATTTAAATGCAATAAAGCAATACAGAAAAATGTATAAAGTTAAAAGTTGTCTAAGTATGGCTTTTCAAGACTAACAGTTAAAAAAAAATCATTATAAGCACAGCTGTCAGAATTTCAGTAAAGTGTTACAATAAAAGACAAAATTATAATTAGAAAATAATAATCAGAACATGCTTGGTAATGACATTTGAGGCCTTGAGACTGGCAGGTGGATTCCTATGCAGCTCTGTCCTTAACCAAATTTTTAACCAAGGTTTGCAGGGACTTCTAATAGGATGAAGGCCAGACAATGATTTGCATCATTCAAACTTACATGTAAATGCAGAACTCATGGAAATAGATTAAAATCAGCTTCCTGGTAACCTTGCACAGGGAAACAAGTGCTCAGCTATCCTTAACGGAATTCATCACATTTTCCATTAATATTTTACACAAATCATTATGATACTAAATCACAATTAATCACATTTATTAATATTTAACAAAAGCCCATGACAAAACATGAAGATAATGCAGGGCATTTCATTACTGTGCAGTAGGGCTGCCACAATACCCTATTGCAGTACAAACCCTCTACATTGCGAGTAAATCACTCGCATATGCGACTAAATCTTCACTCTGGCGACTAAATGATGTCTAATATTAGCCAATTGCTAATAAATTCTCAGATTTTACTCGCCAGTGTGTGAGTTGGAGGCTAAGTATAAGTTTAGCTCAGATATATTTTCACTCGCCGAACACTCTCTGACTGAGCGCATCAGAGTTTCACTCTCCGCCAAGCGATCTGTGCTGTTTTTCAGTTCATCTGAATGGATGTGCAACGCACAACGTACCGTAAACTCTAGTGTGAAGGCGCACGACTCGCCGTCGCTTTGTTTCACACATACGCAGCGAGAGAGAGAGAGAGAGAGAATTGACGCGCTACCTATGCACGCTACACTTTGTTATATTGTGAGCATAGTTCGTCTATTAATAATGCAATTTTTTTATTTTTTTTTATTTTTTTTGTTACTCAGACGCAGGCAGTGCGCTGCATGAGATAAAAAAAGTAATATAGCCAAAACCACCGCATAGCCGCTCAACATGATGCATCTACTGTACATGCATGTTGATTTTATCAGACGATATCGCGATTATAAATGAGTGACTCCTGGTTAACATGTATTAAAAGGGGTCGTGTTTAGTCAGACGCCTGTTATAAGATGATTTATAATTCTCTTGACTTAAGACATGGCATCAGTGGACCAGATACATGCGAGTTATCGTTTCATTTGCTTGTTTTATTTATTTATTTTGTCTTTATTTAATGTAATTTAATGCATTGTTCATAGAGTAGATCTTTTTCAGATATTTTATTAATAGGAAGTCTTCATATTCAATAATGCAACAAAAAGAACATAAATAAATACATTGGAACAGAATGTATTACAAGCTTCTTTTCAATAAACAGGAATCAATTTTCATATACATCATCGTGAATGGACTGATTTTGATAGCAGATGACTAGTAACACCCGCGCGCGCCAGCATCAGTGGTGCGCTCGGTTATTAATGGCATAGGATTGCCGCCATAGTGTGTGTGTATATGTGTGTGTGCGTATATGTGTGTATGTATATGTGTATATGTTTGTGTGTATATGTGTGTGTGTATATGGGTGTATATGGCCCACGCTCGACTTGAAGCAGCGCTACTTAGACCGATGGGTGTGTGTCATCAAAGTACTGCGAGAGCTATAAGAGAGCGCGGACGTCTCCTTATGCTTTCTCTCGCCTTACTTTGATGTCATACACCGATCTGATCTTCAAGTCGAACACACCTCTTTACTCTCGCGTGTCACGCGACCGTGTAATCGCAGCCTCTGCGATTGAAAAATCGCATTATTTCATATCACGATATTATCGCAAATGCAATTAATCGTTCAGCCCTAGTGTGTGTGTGTGTGTGTGTGTGGGTGTGTGTGTATATGTGTGTGTATATGTGTGTATATATGTATATGTGTATGTATATATTTATCAGTCTGGCGAGTAAACAAAAAAATTTACTAGCCAATGGCGATTCAATTGCCAAGGTGTTCGTAGAGGGCTGAGTACAATACCAGCTAAGGTGCGATACAACACATATCATTTAGAAAATAGTATAAGTACAATTCTTTACAGTTTACACAAAGATTGTATTACTATTATAGTGAATATTAAAATATTATACAGAAATATTACTGAGCATATGTCTTAATGTCACATTTACACATTATGGCAATATGGGCCAGTGCTAGTTCATTACAAAAAATGTGGACACTTCACATGTTTGCCAAAGATTTAGATAAACAAAGACAGTGCCCTCATTTTAGTTATGAACAGGAGAAAGTGCAATGTGCAACATGGCGGAATAGTTATACTTCTGTATGAAAAAGTAAATCGTTAATTGCTAAAGTCATCACGTCACTGCAGCTGTCGTTACAAGCAGTTGGGGGCAGTTGTGGCCTAATGGTTTGAGAGTCTGACTTGTAACCCGAGGGTCACAGGTTTGAGTCTCAGTACCCACAACCAAGGTGCCCTTGAGCAAGGCAACAAACCCCCAATTGGTCCCCACTAGGGCTGCACGATAAATCGCATGCGATATTTAACGCGCATCTTGTCAGAAAGCCATTGTTCTCTGACGAGCTGCGCAAAACCACGTTCATATTCGCGCGATTTTTTGCGCAGCTCGTCAGTGAACAACGGCTCTGTGTAGTTAATGCTGCTCAATGTGAAAGCACGCACGTGATGGAGATTTACCGCTGATTACAGAACCGGCTTTCTGACAAGATGCGCGTTAAATATCGCATGTGATTTATCGTGCAGCCCTAGTCCCCACCACAGCAGAAATGGCTGCCCACTGCTCCGGGTGTGTGTGTTCACTACTCACTGCTGTGTGTGTGCACTTGGATGGGAAAAATACAGAGCACAAATTCCGAGTATGCAACACCATACTTGGCCACACGTCACTTTCACTTCAAGCTCTGGTTGCTATAGAAACAGTCAGCATTCTGAGATGTGCTAGGACTGCACATGCAAATTGGCTGTCTAGTTTAAAGTGGAAGTGAAGCAGTCAGTCAAGTTTACATTATTTAGTAAACTGATTTCCACTTTAATTAAAAAATATATAACAATATTACCTGTTGTTAACAGGACGCTCCAGTGTTTAACTAATCACCCATCTGAACGATCGGCTTCCTCAAGTTTATCATTCTAACATTATTCTTTTAAAGTTTATCATTGTTTTAAGCCCTGTCAGCTTGAACATTAAACTGTTTTAAGCCATTCAAGCGCAAGACAGTACTAAAGAGATTTCAATGCGGTACTCGGGCGCTGTGATAGACCGTTTCTGTGCGCACAAACGCACGCAAAAAGCTGCAGCTCGGACAGCATATGCGAGTTCCAATTTGAGTTGTCTTTCATGTCTTCTTGAGCAAATGCACACAAAATTATGTCAGAATGGCTGTCTTGATGAGTCTCCATGTAAACACGTACGGTTTCCGACCCGCACTTCACACCAAACCAGCGGGTTCACGTCTTCTTCCATCCGTAAAAGTAGTACTGCTCGTTCCCCTTGCTGTATCGGCTCAAATGCATAAACAATTGCACTTATTATGGGCTTGACAGTCCTTCAAGTTCGTCTTCCTCAATTTCAAAACAAACATGTTGTTCAAAAAGTAAAGAAATGCTTATATTACTTCACTGCATGGCCAACGGAGTGAACCAACCCCGTGACGTCACACGCTGTGGTACTGCAAGATGGTGGCGCCCTTGCTCCAAAATTTATAACAAAACATCTTTTTTTCTTTAAAATGGTTACATTAATCGCGTTTGTTTTATCTTTTTTAATTAAAGTGGAAATCAGTTTACTAAATAATGTAAACTTGACTGACTGCTTCACTTACACTTTAAAAATATTTGAGCATAAGAAACAGAATTTTTGAGACAGTTGTTGTCAGATTTGGTGATTTCAAATATTTAACGTAAGCTTGGTGAACAACTTTGGAGAATTTTCCCCATTAAATGAAATAGGAGCTGTACTTGCATGACTGTCCGAGAGGCATTTAAAAAATGGCAGCCGGGTGAAATGTCTTGCCTTAAAGGGACTTTGGGTTTGCTTTCAGTGGTCTCAGAACGGCCTCAGAAAATGCAGAAGGTTTAGTTTGTAGACCTAATAGTTGAATAAACTTACTGCAGTTGTGTTATATTCAAATGTAAATGACCCTATCTGGAAAAACAGCATAATGTAAAGTATGAGTAATATTCACCCATGCACTAGAAGCAAAATGATTTTTCCCCCCTCCACAGATGATTAGAAACGAGCCACTGGAGTGGGTCATCCTGTGACCCGGACTGTGGTGTTGACTGTTGCCCTGTCACTGTGATAGTGGTCATGGGGGTTGGTGGAGGGAGTATAGACAGACTGTGTGTGATCAGGTGCTGCTGTAATTATCAAACTCAACCATGCTCAACCACGCATGACCAGCAGCTCTATGGATGGCTCTATGAATGCACACACGGCAAATCTCGGTTATGGCTCTAACCTATACTCACAACAAAAATAACATAACTTCATGGTAACATAGCAAAAACTATTGGAACTATTTAACTATAACTATTAACTATTTTAATTAAGTATTGAAATAACTAGGGATGTAACGATTCACTCAACTCCCGATTCGATTCAATTCACGATTTTGATTTCACGATTCGATTCGATTCACGATTATTATAATTTTTTTTAACAAAATTAGATTTAAGACAAGAATACAGGCACAAGTCTATGTGCAAACAAAAAAAATGTACAGAAAAAAAAGCATTCAGCGCACAGTGCAAAGTAAATGAAAAAAATGGCTATAAAGCATGTACTTATACACTCGAGTTGGCATATGGTTATTGTGTTTGCATTGTTTCACATGTTCATGTTGGAAAAAAAAACACATGTACATCAACATGATCGGGTGAAAGCTGGCTCCTTATGTGGTGTGTCCACCAAAGCGTTTGTAGCCAGCTGAAAATGTCAGGTGCTCGTCTGAAAATTCCTTTGCTGTGAACACTTGCAAGTAGGGCTGGGTTTTGACACAAATTTCACGATTCGATTCGATCCTCATTCACAAGCTTGCGATTCGATTCGATTCGATATCGATTATTTTGAATATATATCAGGTACAGTACATGCCAAATTTTCTCAAGGAAAAAAAATCTCAACTAATGCTGTAAAATATACATGAGAGTCAGTTGGTACTACATTACTATAACATTGAAGGTAAAAATTGACTGATTTGTTAAAATTACACTTAATGAAGCTTTTTAAATAATAAAGTTACAATTACATAATAATATTTCTACATCAATTAGTTTTTTTGAAATATAAACATAATGGTGGCTGTCATAAAAACTTGACGGATTTATTCAAACATAAATTAAACTCTGAAGAACAGTAAACATTATAATGAATATGTTATATGGTGCATATATTTAGCAAAATGCCCCTCTCTACAGTTTATTTTTCTATCTGACTAATGAGTTTATGGTCACCGAATATGTTTTTCTGAGGTAAATGTGACGTTACGTGACATTGTTTACAAGCCGTTATATTGACGTCTTTGCGTGGCTGAAACACAGATTGAGAGATTACATGAGACAGGATACGGATTGTAAAGTAAGTTGTACTCTTTCTTTTAACTTACCTTCGGATGTTTAGTCATGTTTATTTTGTGCTGAAACTGGTATTAATGTGGAGGAGATCACCACATATGCATAGTAGAAGTAATGCTCCAGGAAGAAGTATCCAGTGATCGCTGTAGCTGAATAAAACGCAGATAGAGAAATTTTAACTGAGGAAACCTGAAGACAATAAACATGCGATTGCACAAAATATATGGTATCTGTGTTCTTCAAGCAATCTTGGGTATTTTTTATAAGGATACAGTATATTTATAATGCAATGCTAATCGACGTAGCCTTTATCACTGTATATAATGCTACAAAATAGTATGATTTCTGCCTTGTTCTGTGATACGAAACCACGTCTGATCACAAAAATAAGTTATTTCAAACACTCGACTATGTTATGAAGTTAATATGGAGAAAAAGCATGTCAATAAATTAAAATATCTTTGTTGGACAACAGGTTTGTAAACGACTCGTACACATGTAAAACTGTGTCGCACACGTGCTACTGTAGTACATTTACTCAAGGCTCAGACCGATTTTTGTCACACTGTACAGCCCTAACCAAACCTGTTCCAGATTGTATTAGGAGCTGCTCAATTTCACGTCCGCCTTCCTTCACGTCACTCCACACAGTCGCACACAGAAATATGTCAACAACTAGACTTTATCGTTATTATCGCAGGAAGACAAATTCTTATCGTGTGGAGAATTTTTACTGGTATATCGCAAACGATAAGATATCGCCCATCCCTATTACCCAGCCCTACTTGCAAGCGCTACGGAGGCAGGATTTTATTTTTTATTTTTTCAGTTGAGATGCTTTGGTTGCCGTCATACAGAATAGCCACTGAAGTAATGTGCAAGACGCATCACAAATGAAATGTTGCATGCATTATTTTTCATATCAATATTAACTTCTCCATTGTCGTTCAGTCGTAGAACAAGTAGGATGTGACAGTTGGTCAGTGTGGTATTTGCCCCGCCCCTCCTCCACTGTGACTGGACGGCTGACTGAAAACTGCCAGTGATGAGCGGTGCATTTTGCCCAAAGTTGAACATTCATTAGTGCTTTGTTGTGCTGCTGGCTTTTTAAAAAACACGGCACTACCATTGAAAACTATGGAAAAAATATGCCTCGGGAAAAAATGGTTTGGTGGATACTAGGGGTCGACCGATATGTGTTTTTCAGGGCCGATACCGATACCGATTATTACATATCAAGTAGACCGATAACCGATATTTTGAACTGATATATATGTCTGGTGAAAAAATGAACATTTATGTCAAAATTAAGAATAACAAGGGCTCTGACAAAAACTGCCTTCCCTGGTGTTGGTTGAGTGTAGTACTCCCACAATACACTTCTTACTCTTGTCTTCCTTTGTGCATCCATCTACAATAAGGGTAATATAAAGAGAGAGTTAAAAGTGGGGCCACTGTATGCTTCACGATTAAGCCTATGAATACTGTAGTGAATGCGGTGATGGGCCACTGTTTTTTTCATTCCACTGGAAAGACGTATCGGTGTTTGTATTTCATATGATTCCTCATTTTAACTTGAAAAGTTTGCGTGCTCAGGATTTATCAGGGATTCCCTGCATTTACAGCCAGCAAATCAACATTTTAGAGAAATTTGAATAGAGTTTTTATTTTTCGAATAATTATTGCAGATAGAATATTCGACTATTTGTGCACACCCTATAAATTACACATTAAAACATTGGCATGTAGCCTGTTAGTTTGCATACACTAATAAATGTAAATCTGGCACATTACCACAAGGTGCATTGAAACAAACAGTATAAAACAAAGAAAAATCCAGCAACACATGTGGTGAAGAGAACTTTTAATTAATTGTCAAAAAATACTAACGTGTTCAAAGAGTTAGCATATACTATAATACTTAATGCACAGATCTATTCTGACATAATGACACGTTTTTTTTTTTTTTTTCAGATTTAATCCTGCATTTAAATATTTAAAAACCTACTGTAATTTTTGTATTCTAATAAATTAAATCAATCTGTTTGTAAATGTCTCCTTGTATCCCTTTATTAAGGAAAAAAACATTGTTTGATCAATTCTTATTGCGCCCCTAAAGTTTTTGTTTTGTTATTTTGTTTTGTTTAATGCAATTTTTTAAACTTATGAGCACATGTGCATCTTGGGACAAAAGTAAGCGTCAAGCCCTGCACTCCCAAAACTCTGCAGTGTGTACTCAGCAGCATGAAAAAAAAAAATTTAAACTGTGAATGGATAAAATACAGAAAACGAGTAAGGGTGCCACCGTTGTATTACACACGTACATTGTATTGTTTGGGTCAGCACTGTGGTACGTTTGCATCAAAGTGGCAGCTGTTTACTAGAAATGTACCAGACTAGCCGACTAGTCAACTGCGCGTAAACAATGAAAATATTACTTGTTTATTTATTTATTTATTTTATAAATAAAGCTTCAAAGGCTACATTCAGAATACCGTCATGTCAATGTTACATTTTAAATACAATACATTCTGTTGAAAAGCGTGTATCTGGAACAGAAATTCATTTTAGCTCAGACCTTGCATTCATTTTCTCTGTGTTGGTGGGTTCAGAGAAATGTAGGGGTGTGCGATAATGACAAAAAATTACATCTCTATATTTTCTGGAATTTTGTCTATAACGATAATTAGACGATATTTGAGTGTGTTATTGTGCTGGTATAAGAGATATACGAGAAATTAATTTTTCCAATAAGTTTAAATTGATTTTTACATTTTATGGGTATTTTTTGTTTCCAAACATATGGCAGTTCACAGAGGCCATGCACTTTTTTTTGTTTGTTTGTTTTTTCATTCCCAATTTTGACGCTTTTGATCATTATTTTTGACTATGAGTGCATAAATGACTAATTTTACTTTTAACTTAAGCTAATAGGCCTATTTAAACCATTTTATGTTGCATTTCATGTTGCATTGCAAACATTGCTTTTATAGGAACCAGCAATTTGGCCAACAGCATTAAAACACCAGCTCCTTTAATGGGCAAAAGGACACTGGTGAATGTTCTACTTAGGCAGATTTTTCTGTACATGATTCATTAACTAGGCCTAAAAATAACAATTATGCAACAAACACTGATGTCAAATCCTATTTGATATTACAAGCAATCAAACAAACAAATAACAGCACAGAAGATAAAACAGAAAAGTGAGAAAAAAACAAACAAAATAAAAGCAGGCCACTAATGGCCCTTCTCTGTAGCTCTATCACTCATCCTCATTTCCTGTCCACACAGGAAGCAGCCTGTGAGAGGAAATTCTTCCAGCCGTGTGAGAGTATGAGATCCTAAGAACAGCTGATGAGCCAGACCAGTTTTATCTAACTCCTAATAAACACACACGGGAAGTCACAGACAGCATCCTCTGGCCTCTGACCTCTGCTCACCTGTCCTGACACTCAACCAGAAATGAGTCAGCAGGAAAAGCACTGACAAACTGTTCATAATAAGACTGAACCCCGCGAGACTGCTTTAAAATTCACTAAGATATATTACAGAGTGAAAAACTGAAACAGCCTGCAGTTAAAAATAAATAAATAAGTTCTGAGTCAGTCACCACAGGTGAGCGAACAGTGATGGTGCCCCAAAAAACTTCCTGGAAGTTCTGAAACAGGGCGACAGTTGGTGACAGTTCACTGCATTCACACTGAACACAGATGATTTGCAGACACTAGAGTAAGTGATGCTGTTACACCTGTTTCTCTTGTGATCAGATGAGCTCAGTACACTTGATCATAGAAACTGACACGCATCAAATTACACACATCATTTAAATGCCACGACTTAGCACAGATGAATTCACTTATTTAAAAAAAATATTGATACACAGCTCACATGCACTGAGAGAAAACCAGCTCATAATTACAGGAAAATGTGTATAAGTTCATATAATGTAGGCTACAACAAATTACCACACATAGCAGTGTCTATTGTTGTATACACACATATCTACTGTATGTGTCATGTCTGTTGTTTGTGTATCATGTACACATTCACAAATCAGGGTTGTTGTTTATAAACTCTGTATATTCACCACCATAAAAAGGTGTTATATCCATTGTTTACATATTTGGTATATACTCACACATATATTCGCAAACAAGTGAGTGTGTGACGTCTTTTGTTTATAAATTCTGCAAATATATTCACAGACATATCAGTGTGTGACACTGTTTATATAGTAGTGTAGTATATAGTGTCATGTCTGATGTGTGTGAATACATACCAAATATAGAACAATAGACATGACACGCCTCATATGTGTGAACTTATACCGCAAATATAAACAACACACATGTCATTTGTTAACATATTTGGTATATATTCTGAATATAGTGCACAGACATACATGTGTATTATCTCTGTTGTTCATATATTTGATATATACATTCACACACATATCAGTGTGTCAGGTCTGCTGTTTATGTAATTTGTATATATACTGACACATAACAGGCTGTCAGGTCTGTTGTTGATGTAGCACGATAAGCTAGCTAACGCTAATCATTTCAATCCATACATTATCGATCACAAATGGTGTATCGCGCACATTAAAGCCCCTGTTTCACATTCAAGCGGCCATCTGAACATCGCTGTGGCATTAAACCCACAGAAACGGCTGATTTAATGAGGATAAACTCGTGCTGTGGGAAATATGTCTGTGAATGTTTCAGTCCTGTCAGAGTCTCTCACTCACCTAACAGCGCGCGCAGATGCTTCAGACGCGTGAAAACATCCTTCTTTGGGTCCAGAACTTTCTGTGTAGATTTCTTGACGTCTCCATAACCCCTTCGAGTGAACATTCCGCTGTAAAAGGCGATTCTGTAGCCGCTTTTACCTTCCTTTCACCATTCAGACCCGTGTGTCTCTTGTGTGTATGGGTGAAGAACAGCAGCTGCCTGACTGACTGACCGACGACGGGGCGCCAGATCCTCTGGAAAAAATCCCCCTGTGAGGACAACATGCC
>NW_015628289.1:100418-115668 GCF_001515625.1 Sinocyclocheilus rhinocerous
CATCTACAATAAGGGTAATATAAAGAGAGAGTTAAAAGTGGGGCCACTGTATGCTTCACGATTAAGCCTATGAATACTGTAGTGAATGCGGTGATGGGCCACTGTTTTTTTCATTCCACTGGAAAGACGTATCGGTGTTTGTATTTCATATGATTCCTCATTTTAACTTGAAAAGTTTGCGTGCTCAGGATTTATCAGGGATTCCCTGCATTTACAGCCAGCAAATCAACATTTTAGAGAAATTTGAATAGAGTTTTTATTTTTCGAATAATTATTGCAGATAGAATATTCGACTATTTGTGCACACCCTATAAATTACACATTAAAACATTGGCATGTAGCCTGTTAGTTTGCATACACTAATAAATGTAAATCTGGCACATTACCACAAGGTGCATTGAAACAAACAGTATAAAACAAAGAAAAATCCAGCAACACATGTGGTGAAGAGAACTTTTAATTAATTGTCAAAAAATACTAACGTGTTCAAAGAGTTAGCATATACTATAATACTTAATGCACAGATCTATTCTGACATAATGACACGTTTTTTTTTTTTTTTTCAGATTTAATCCTGCATTTAAATATTTAAAAACCTACTGTAATTTTTGTATTCTAATAAATTAAATCAATCTGTTTGTAAATGTCTCCTTGTATCCCTTTATTAAGGAAAAAAACATTGTTTGATCAATTCTTATTGCGCCCCTAAAGTTTTTGTTTTGTTATTTTGTTTTGTTTAATGCAATTTTTTAAACTTATGAGCACATGTGCATCTTGGGACAAAAGTAAGCGTCAAGCCCTGCACTCCCAAAACTCTGCAGTGTGTACTCAGCAGCATGAAAAAAAAAAATTTAAACTGTGAATGGATAAAATACAGAAAACGAGTAAGGGTGCCACCGTTGTATTACACACGTACATTGTATTGTTTGGGTCAGCACTGTGGTACGTTTGCATCAAAGTGGCAGCTGTTTACTAGAAATGTACCAGACTAGCCGACTAGTCAACTGCGCGTAAACAATGAAAATATTACTTGTTTATTTATTTATTTATTTTATAAATAAAGCTTCAAAGGCTACATTCAGAATACCGTCATGTCAATGTTACATTTTAAATACAATACATTCTGTTGAAAAGCGTGTATCTGGAACAGAAATTCATTTTAGCTCAGACCTTGCATTCATTTTCTCTGTGTTGGTGGGTTCAGAGAAATGTAGGGGTGTGCGATAATGACAAAAAATTACATCTCTATATTTTCTGGAATTTTGTCTATAACGATAATTAGACGATATTTGAGTGTGTTATTGTGCTGGTATAAGAGATATACGAGAAATTAATTTTTCCAATAAGTTTAAATTGATTTTTACATTTTATGGGTATTTTTTGTTTCCAAACATATGGCAGTTCACAGAGGCCATGCACTTTTTTTTGTTTGTTTGTTTTTTCATTCCCAATTTTGACGCTTTTGATCATTATTTTTGACTATGAGTGCATAAATGACTAATTTTACTTTTAACTTAAGCTAATAGGCCTATTTAAACCATTTTATGTTGCATTTCATGTTGCATTGCAAACATTGCTTTTATAGGAACCAGCAATTTGGCCAACAGCATTAAAACACCAGCTCCTTTAATGGGCAAAAGGACACTGGTGAATGTTCTACTTAGGCAGATTTTTCTGTACATGATTCATTAACTAGGCCTAAAAATAACAATTATGCAACAAACACTGATGTCAAATCCTATTTGATATTACAAGCAATCAAACAAACAAATAACAGCACAGAAGATAAAACAGAAAAGTGAGAAAAAAACAAACAAAATAAAAGCAGGCCACTAATGGCCCTTCTCTGTAGCTCTATCACTCATCCTCATTTCCTGTCCACACAGGAAGCAGCCTGTGAGAGGAAATTCTTCCAGCCGTGTGAGAGTATGAGATCCTAAGAACAGCTGATGAGCCAGACCAGTTTTATCTAACTCCTAATAAACACACACGGGAAGTCACAGACAGCATCCTCTGGCCTCTGACCTCTGCTCACCTGTCCTGACACTCAACCAGAAATGAGTCAGCAGGAAAAGCACTGACAAACTGTTCATAATAAGACTGAACCCCGCGAGACTGCTTTAAAATTCACTAAGATATATTACAGAGTGAAAAACTGAAACAGCCTGCAGTTAAAAATAAATAAATAAGTTCTGAGTCAGTCACCACAGGTGAGTGAACAGTGATGGTGCCCCAAAAAACTTCCTGGAAGTTCTGAAACAGGGCGACAGTTGGTGACAGTTCACTGCATTCACACTGAACACAGATGATTTGCAGACACTAGAGTAAGTGATGCTGTTACACCTGTTTCTCTTGTGATCAGATGAGCTCAGTACACTTGATCATAGAAACTGACACGCATCAAATTACACACATCATTTAAATGCCACGACTTAGCACAGATGAATTCACTTATTTTAAAAAAATATTGATACACAGCTCACATGCACTGAGAGAAAACCAGCTCATAATTACAGGAAAATGTGTATAAGTTCATATAATGTAGGCTACAACAAATTACCACACATAGCAGTGTCTATTGTTGTATACACACATATCTACTGTATGTGTCATGTCTGTTGTTTGTGTATCATGTACACATTCACAAATCAGGGTTGTTGTTTATAAACTCTGTATATTCACCACCATAAAAAGGTGTTATATCCATTGTTTACATATTTGGTATATACTCACACATATATTCGCAAACAAGTGAGTGTGTGACGTCTTTTGTTTATAAATTCTGCAAATATATTCACAGACATATCAGTGTGTGACACTGTTTATATAGTAGTGTAGTATATAGTGTCATGTCTGATGTGTGTGAATACATACCAAATATAGAACAATAGACATGACACGCCTCATATGTGTGAACTTATACCGCAAATATAAACAACACACATGTCATTTGTTAACATATTTGGTATATATTCTGAATATAGTGCACAGACATACATGTGTATTATCTCTGTTGTTCATATATTTGATATATACATTCACACACATATCAGTGTGTCAGGTCTGCTGTTTATGTAATTTGTATATATACTGACACATAACAGGCTGTCAGGTCTGTTGTTGATGTAGCACGATAAGCTAGCTAACGCTAATCATTTCAATCCATACATTATCGATCACAAATGGTGTATCGCGCACATTAAAGCCCCTGTTTCACATTCAAGCGGCCATCTGAACATCGCTGTGGCATTAAACCCACAGAAACGGCTGATTTAATGAGGATAAACTCGTGCTGTGGGAAATATGTCTGTTAATGTTTCAGTCCTGTCAGAGTCTCTCACTCACCTAACAGCGCGCGCAGATGCTTCAGACGCGTGAAAACATCCTTCTTTGGGTCCAGAACTTTCTGTGTAGATTTCTTGACGTCTCCATAACCCCTTCGAGTGAACATTCCGCTGTAAAAGGCGATTCTGTAGCCGCTTTTACCTTCCTTTCACCATTCAGACCTGTGTGTCTCTTGTGTGTATGGGTGAAGAACAGCAGCTGCCTGACTGACTGACCGACGACGGGGCGCCAGATCCTCTGGAAAAAAAATCCCCTGTGAGGACAACGTGCCAGATTTAGACCGTTTTCACACATGACTGCTTGCATATTTGCTCTCGCCTAATTAAGCTGATATTGACTAACCTAAAATGTCACACACAAAAGGCAAAAGTACTAGAAAAAAACTTAACGCATTTTTATTAAACTATTTTTAGGCTTTGTGCAGTCACAAGTGGCCATATCTTGACAAAATAGACGAAAAATCTACGAAAAACAGAACACATCTTATCTGCATTTAGTAGTTCATGATGTACATTAATGCATTATGATACATCCTTAGGCTAAAGAGAGCACTAAGGTGCATTGACATTATATTTTATTCAAAAACACATATAGGGTGTTTTGGAAAATATGGCAACACGCACCGCCGTTGTGGGTGTGTAAATACGGAAGCACACCGACAGACAGGCAATTAAACTTCATATTATTAGTAGTATTAGCATTAGTATTAGTATTAACATTATTACAGGAAAAAAATGTCATTGCAAACTTGAAATTAAAATAAGTAAATAAATAAATAAACATTTGGTATATTTGCCTAGTTTCATAAAATTAGCAATAAAATGTATTGGTCCTAATATTATGTATTTCACAGTACGACTACAAGATATGACTACATCCCGTACGTCATGACGTAACCCAGGGCTTCGGATGTACCAGGTGTACCTGCAGTGATAGATTGTACTGGCGCGCCACCTGGTGTTTGACTTTGACATTGAAAGAAAGAAAGAAAGAAAGAAAGAAAGAAAGAAAGAAAAAGATTGTAAAAGACAAAAAAGCAGACTATATGTATGTATGTATATTAGTTCAGATCATTTAAAAGGAAAAGGAAAAAGTTTATTGTTGTTGTTTAGTTATTATATAGACTACAGACAGGTGTAACAAAGTACTATCTATCTATCTATCTGTCTGTCTGTCTGTCTGTCTATCTATCTATCTATCTATCTATCTAAATAAATAAACATTTGGTATATTTGCCTAGTTTCATAAAATTAGCAATAAAATGTATTGGTCCTAATATTATGTATTTCACAGTACGACTACAAGATATGACTACATCCCGTACGTCATGACGTAACCCAGGGCTTCGGATGTATCAGGTGTACCTGCAGTGATAGATTGTACTGGCGCGCCACCTGGTGTTTGACTTTGACATTGAAAGAAAGAAAGAACGAAAGAAAGAAAGAAAAAGATTGTAAAAGACAAAAAAGCAGACTATATGTATGTATGTATATTAGTTCAGATCATTTAAAAGGAAAAGGAAAAAGTTTATTGTTGTTGTTTAGTTATTATATAGACTACAGTATAGTGTAACAAAGTACTATCTATCTATCTATCTGTCTGTCTGTCTGTCTGTCTATCTATCTATCTATCTATCTATCTATCTATCTATCTATAGTGCTGGGTAGTAATTGATTACATGTAATCTGGATTACGTAATCAATTCCAAAAATTAAGTGCTTGTATATTACATTTACGTAGTTACAGTTCCTTTTTATGGATTATAGGATTATATTATTCACACAATGGCAGTAAATTGTTCATAATTTATTGATTCTCCCTAATTCCTCTCTCTCTCTCTCAATTTGAACTGGGTTTTAAAGGGCCTATAAAAGCAAGGATAAGGCATGATTTTATTTTTCATCTATCTATGAAGGAGGCGGACAAGTTTGAAGACATTTGGAGTGTAGAAAATGTGTTGTGTCGGGTTGAAAAATATTTGTTTTGGATTGTCTTTCGCTGAGAATATTGTATAATCTAATGAGGTGTTTTGTATAGAATGTGAGTTTTCTTCGAATTTTGTATTAAAGTGATATAAATTTCAAAAAATATCTCTCTCTCTCTCGCTTTAATTCTCTTTTCTAAAAACCCTACCATTTAGCTTTGACTATATTCACAAATGTTATGTAAATAAATTTGCATGCCATGCTTCTGAATTTGAAGTTAAAAAAAGCACCTCTCAATCAATTAGGCCATGTATGAAACAAATAATTATGCAAGTTACTAAACACTGTTGTCATCATTTCCAGTGACTTTCAGTAACTGTTGATTCTGGAAGTCTGAAAAAAATATATATATTTCAAACCTGGAAGACTTTGTCAGCCAAACCCCTTAAAATATAATATTTACTTGAAATAGCTCTGTGGAAGTTAATATTTCAATAATTTAACAACACATTTACATGTTTACAGTTCTCTGATGTTGGTGAATTGACACGTTGGCATGCAGGTAAACAAATTAAATATTTATATTTTGTGTTTAAATTAGTTTTATTTTACATTTTTATGATACAATTAATTACTAGCTTTTTATTAACTCACAAACAATTCTTACATTAAGCCTATTTGGGAAGCCCTGGTATAATGTAATGTTTAAGGCATTTTATGATGTTGTCTTTCTCTTCACTTTTTTGTATCAGTATTGTACATTTAATGGTAAGTTTTAAAAATTTTTGATTAAAAAAAAGCTATCTAAAAGTAATCTAAAAAGTAGTCATATTACATTAAGTTACTAACTACAGTTTTCATCATGTAATCTGCTCGGTCTATATCTGTCTTTTTAAAGACCCCTGCAGTGGCATGTTGTTTCTGGTATTTCTATTATTTATGTAATATTTATTAGAACACACGGAATTATTATTGAATAATTTCATTAATTACATTTTAAGCATCTTCATTTTCCATTGTAACCTATACTACTGGTCAAAAGTTTTAAAATTTTTCAATGTTTATGAAAGAAGTCTCTTATGCTCACCAAAGCTGCATTTAGTTGGTATAAGATACAGTAAAACAGTAATATTGTGAAATATTATTAGAATTTAAAATATCTGTTTTTCATTTAAATATATTTTACAATGCAATTTATTCCTGTGACGCAAAGGTGAATTTTTAGCAGTCATTACTCATTCTAATAAATATGAAAAAATATGAAGCAGCACAACTGTTCAACATTGATAATAATCAGAAATGTTTATTGAGCGGCTAATCAGCATATTAGAATGATTTAAACAAAAGTAATTGCATATAATATATTAACTTTCACGATAATAACCTTTCTTTCCTTTTCTCACTTATTTCTTCATGTTTTGTCTAGCGTCCGTTTTTCTTCCGGGGGGCGTTTTCAGGTACGTTTCTTTTCTAAGAACAGCTGCAATAAGGTGCACTTACAAAGACATTTAAGTTCTGTTTCAGTTTCATACAATCCTAACACGTTGAACGTCTTGAAATTAAAACCATATACTAATACAACAGTAAATGTAAATGTTTTTGCTATTTACTTGTGTTGTAACATTTTAAGGGATGCACTTCTGTTTATTAGCATTATTAATTCAAGGGCAAAGTTGAACATATAGGAAGGCTAAATATATATATATTGTAAACTAAAACTACAATTAATATTAAACATTCAAATGCATTAATTAAGACTTCCATTCAAAATCCAATGCGCCCACTTATAAAACCATGCACACGATTAAAAAACCTCTCCCAAAACACAAGATGTATCTGAGCAGATAATCTACTGTGAAATTAATAAGCATTAGAGAGGGGAATTCTTATAATGGAGGGAAGGTGTTTTTGGCCGAATGCATGGCAGGGGTCTCTGTGTTGAATGTGTAATAAAGACCACACAGCAAATGATCTTCAGTTTTTCTTACTCTAGAATCTGATTCCAATTAAATTTGTCATCAGACACTTACGAATGGAGATAGTAGATGTGTAATCCAAACATCTCTGTCATAACTGAGTTCGGTTAAATGTAACATTACCTGCCCTGTGACTTAACTTAGCGTTTAAACTCATAGATTGACACGGTTTGAACTGTACATCAGTTAAACTGAGAAGTAATTTTTCTCTTCATTTATTCATCTCAGAAAATAACAGACTAGGAACAGCGCATTTCAAATAGCAGTATTCATCTGACAAACAGATTGTAGTTTTCAACAAGATTGAAATTCAATGTCCTTCAACATGTGGCAGTTATCAGTCAAAAGAGAGACTGTTCTTATGTTTTTATCTTCTTTATTGTGTGTTCTTAATAACTCAACATGTGACTGTGCTGGAAACTCACTGATTTGATTCCAGTTAAGTGAAGGCACACCAGGGTTTTTATAGTTAAAACTATATGTGTGTGTGTGTGTATATATATATATATATATATATATAAGTAACTTTAATTATTTCAGCTAGTTTACAAGGCAACATGTATCAGTTTAAATTTATTATTTCATTTAAATTGCTGTTAAATTGATGTCTAAAATAACTGAAGCTAAAATACAAATTAATAAAAACTATAGGGACATATTTAAAAAAAACAATTTTTTTTTACTAATTTTACTAAAATTGAATTGAAAACAGAAAACGAAAATAAATCCCAAAGATACTAATATAACACTGGGGCACACAAAACAATATGTCACAAACATCATAATTACATTTGAATACATGCTGTTAATAAGCATACACATAAAAGAAACATAAAGCAGAAATCAGTAGCTCTGATTTGCCAAGAAATCCAGCCTTGAATGCGTCAGAGTGATTCCTGTTTCATCATCATTGCTCTGGTGCCATCTTGAATTTGTAACACAATCACTTCCCACCACCTCTTCAACACCCATATCCTCCATACCGTTCCTCCAGCACTGATTGGTGCTCTGGCAGTTTGAATACTAATGCTCACTGTGTCCATCTAACCCACGCGTGTATGAGATGACGATGGCTTCAGCAGCTGAGAACAGAGCAGTTATTTCCAGCATATCCACCATCTGTATTTACAATCCATTAATAGCATATATTTGTGAGAATGCTAAATAAATGTTACTTCCTCCTCCACTCTTAAAAATAAAGGTTCTTTGTTGGTGTCGATTGTTCCTTGAAGAACCTTTAACATCAATGGAACCGTTCCATTACACAAAAGTTCCTAAAACCAAAAATGGTTGTTGTATGAAATCGCTGCAAAAACCCTTTTGGAACCTTGCAACCTGAAAGAATTTTATGTAGGCTACAATATTGGAACATGGATGATGCATGCATCATTTCCACTGTAACAAAATATTCAACTTGTCCATATGAGCGTGAGAACCTGAATGAGCTTTTTTTTTTTGGAGCGAGGATACTATTTGTTTTTGTTTTACTTTTCAAAGATTTAAATGAACACAAGGATGACTTAAAGCATTTTCATCATTGTCAAGGGCATGAAAGAGAATTACTGAGTTGATTACAGCACTGTGCATTATTATTAAAAGAATTATCAAACACCAAACGCGAAAGTGTCTAATATTTCTGAGAAAATTGCTGAGGGGGAAAACATGCACTTCGTTGTTTATTCAGAATATCCTCATCACAAAAGAATATTCCAATTGGTGTTTATTATTTTCAGAATAAAGCGTCAAGGAATTTAAACCTTAATTGGAAGATTTTGCGACTGCAAAAATCATCACTAATTTGCACCATTATCGTTTTCATTAGATTATTTTTGTTTCATTGTGCAACACCATTATCCAATATGGCTTCCCATATTTTCTTGGTCCAAGTCACCAAAAACCTAAAGATTTAAGGAGCCCTTTAGGGACCTATTTAGATGGCTAAGAACATCTTTTCAGACTCAGATTAACCTTGTTAGCCCAGTAAGTTGTATTGCTAGTTTTTAAGGGATCGTTTTCAAACTTGTAGCCACAGGGGTGAGAAATAACAAGCACCAGTGGGATTTCACACAAGCCATCATCACACAAACACACACACACCCAGGCAGTCCTCTGAAACGCCAGCGTTTTGAACCGGTTTAGCTTCTCTCGGTAAAAACCCAGTCACTTCAGTGAATTATTTCTTTATGTTGACTGAAAATGCTAAGAGAGCTCAGCATCATCATTATCTTTCCTTTCCTCCATGCCTCCGACTGAGCTCTGCGATCGACCTCCTTTTTTTAGGTTTGTTTTATTAGTATCTTCTTGTCGGTGAAAGGCACGGTTTATCACCGCTTTCGGCGGATGGCCGTGAAGACAAAGAGCCTCTTTTCTGATGCGCCGACAGAAAATCGATAGCTGCTTTCCCACAGACGGCTAATTAACGAAGCACTTGTGTCATGTTGGTTCACAGGAAGTGGCTTTATGTCAGACGATCGTATCGGTTTCAATGCATGAGACACTAAACTACAGATTAAAGTGTCAAGAGGTGAGAAGTAAATACACATGTGCGTGCGCACGTATGAGATGATACATTTATTTCCTCTGGTTTCGATCGCAAAGTTCTCTAGCTGAAGATTCAGTGGATGACTGGGGGGAAAAAAGAAGCATTGGGAATGACCAGTCTGGTACACACCGCCGAGAGTGACACTTGCGAATTTCCAGTGCGGACAAGGTGGCAGTACAAACTCTTGATAGATGGCAGGGAATAAAAGGGCTTCTCGTGACAATCTTTCAGCAAATGTCAGCCTTTCATGGTGTTGAGAAGGCCCATTTCATATCTATTACAGCAGGCTTTCCATGGCCGATATTTCATATTTTAGTGCTCGCCGTGCCGCAAATCCTCTGCCAATCTTCCCCATAAGAATCTTTGCCAGCTCGCCCCCGATGCATTCTTCCCCTCTGTACTTCCCTCGCTCGCGTCTTTGATGTGACAGAACAAACCACGACCTATTAGGATTAAGGCTTTGAAAAGATCTTTGATGCTGCTCAAGGTTCCTTTAAACTGGCAAACTGACAATATGAGCTGTGTGGAGGCAGGCTTGAATGAGGAGATTGGCTGTCCTCGCCGAGGTCCGCGGCAGCACCTCCGTTCCTCTACCTTCGTTCTCAACCCCTCGCAACACCCCTGAACCCTGCACAAAAAAAAAGAGAGAGAGAGAGAGAGAGTCTCGTATAGTTAAAACCTAGTGTAAGACATCTACAAATGTATATTCTGTTGTGGGTTTTGTATTGCACTGCTAGCAGTGTCTGTTGCAGAGGACTTGGCTCTGTGCCCTTGCCATATCTGAACTGTTGCCCGGAATCAAAGGAAAACAATAGCTCATTTTATTTTCTATCCCCCCCACCTTCTTTTTATTCCTAAGGACACATAAGCAACGTCAAAGGCAGCAGCAGACTGCAGAGCCGAGGATTTGTGAAGGACAGGGATAAATGCTGTGCCACGTTATTCAAAAGAAACGAGCTATGGGAAAAATAAACCCTTTTTAAAAGAAGAGGAGGGAGAAACACTCAGTCAATCTACTATCGCTAAATTGAATTTGAAATGCACCAATGAGGGTTTCTGCATATCCTCCAAACATAACGGCACACTGTTTTGACAGATGTAGAGACTAGTGGGGAAAATCCTGCTAAAGGTTCACGTCCTCGCGCCAGCTCCAACTCAATGCACTGGATGTGGAAACCGTAGTTTCACAATGAATTGACATTAGCTAGACATCTACAGTACAGTTGTTGTAAGCTCACGGTGTCATTGCATTCAAGCAAGAATCTGTATTGATCTCTCAATAATATACCAAAATCATACTCGTTCCAAGTCTTTTGGCAAGAATATCCAAGATGAGATTTGTAGGGAGGAGAAGAGCTAAAAATGCAGAGCCACAGAGCCCGAATCCCATTTGATGAGACTGATTACTGCTAGCAGACGGCATTACAGAGCAGTTCTTTTCTTTCAAATAGCCTGCCTCTGTAGTTTAGTTTTGACCTTATCTCTCTGGCTCGGCATTTGAATTCTTAACATTTCTCTCAAGCCTCTTGGGACTAAAAGAGAGGTTCCTGATCTTTTTTGAAGAAGAGCCTCAAGTTTCCTCTTTGATTTGGAAATTGCATTTTTTTTTTAAAACAGAAACATCATCTTAGATTAACCTACAGCCTTTTAATTGAGATCAGATTTAAGATTGATTTGTTTTAACGCTTGTGTGCAAGATTCTTCCAGATATGAAACTATTATTTATTTATTAGTTTAGTTTTTTTTTATTATTATTGGAGTCATTTCACAATTTCGCTGATCACAATATTGATTTTAGATCTTTCAAATATCTATCAATCTATCTATCTATCTAGATAGACACAGACAGACAGAGAGACAGAATACATCTTTTGATTTGTCAGTCGCTGCATTTTGTACTAAAATATTTTTTTTATGTAAAACCTGCTAAACTGTATAATTTCTTCTCACAGAAAAAAAAAAAAGTTTAAAAAAGTTTAAACACAAATCAATAGTTCAAGTAGCTATGGAATTCTGCAGCCCCATGTCTGTGTTACGGAAGAGGGCTGACACAACAGGTTAGTTTATATACAAAAGCGTTTATTAGGTCACAGTGAGTACTGGTGTCGGGTCCGGAGGAAGTGATGGTGAGGGAAAGGTCCGTGAGAGAGTGCAAAGGATATGGAGAGTGGAGTAATCCGAGTCTTTGGCTTGATGGAGGCTGGAAGGGATACGGGGGAAGCACACACACCTCAGCGATCCGGGAACTAGGAGATACAGGAGACACTTGGAGACGAGGAGACACTAGGAGGAACACAGGAGGTAAGTAATGCAAGAAGTATTCAAAGGAATTCAGTAGCAAAGTCATTGAGTCCTCTACGTGTAAACGAGACCGGACAGTGAGGGTGTCTGAGGTGTGTGCTTTTATGCAGGCTGGTAATGAGGTGCTTGATTGGTGACAGGTGCAGGTGCTCAGAACTCAGGTGAGAGGGATCGTTGTGATTGGGTGGTGGCGGAGCCTGGCCGATCTGTTACAGTCTGCCTATGGCTTTCGTTCGACATTTATAACAAAGAGCACATTTCAGCGCCTTATGGATTAGCTAATTAGATCATGACCAAAACGCACGATTTAGGCTTCTGTCGAATCAGAAGGCTGATCAATGTGAACAATGTACCAAACCGGTGGTTTTATTCCTTCTAGACATTGAGCACAAGGAGAAGCAGCAAGCCTTGACCAGGCATTGTTTCTGTTCAGTGGCGCCGTCAGAGAAGTAGAGAGGCATGTTTGTTTTTAGGCCCCATCTAAAAGACCCAGTGGTGTATTTTGTTAGGCCCAAACAAACAGCAGTCCCACGTTACTGGCTTGCGATCCCCATCGTTCAGCCATGAATGACCATTAAACAATAACAAAGTTCACGTTCCAAGGTTTGGAGTAGCACTGGTTGGCCACAGATGACTTTGTGTAGCTCCATTAAAATCCCTGGGTGAAAATCCATAATCCATAGACACAGATGTGGGCATATACTGCCAAATTCCCTCCTCTTCAGCCTGTGTCAATTTTCAGCTCCTTTTAACGCGAGATTGCTTGCATAAAGTGGGTTCTTAAGCCATTGTTCAACTAATCATACCCTCGTCTGTAATTTCATTAGATGCATAAAGATGAGATAGCAACCATTAATCTCTTATTGCTTCATCTAAAATTAAAATAGAGCCAAAAAAGAAAAAGCTCAGGAGAGAACGGGGAATCAATTTATCACAGTTAGTACATTCACTTGAAAGGAAACATTAATTTGTGCCATTATCTGTCTGAAATCCCATTAAAACTGGGTTAATACGGAAGCAGCAAATTTCAACATTGTCCTATCACTTCTTCATTGATATCCCGTGAACGCGTTTCTTTGTAATTCATTTATTTAGGGTAGCGGTATGTTAATCTGATTTTGTTGATAACATCAGGTCAGAGTACTCTGGCAAAATTAAGAGCCACCGAGCATGCTCTGTTTCTTAATGAAATATACAGGATAAAAAAATGAATAAACAGTATATTTGTCATATATGTGAATAGATTTAAAGTAATTTTGCAACAAATGGCTGGGATGTAGTCGTATAATATTATTTGGTTGCAGTATTCCATGATTACATATCTTGGTCATGGAACACTTCATGAACACTTAATAATGTTCATTAATAAGCACTGTCTGACATAATTACTTCTGATGGTTTATCAATTCTTTGGTATTTTTAAGTTATTTATAATTGTATTAGGTGTTTATCATATATACTATACAGTATATGGTGTTTAGGTTACACTTACATTTTGATTGTCCACTTTAAACATTCTACTAACTCTAGTAGCTCTGCAACTTTGCAACTACATGTCAACTAACTCTCATTAGAGAACTTTATTAGAGAGACTGTTAGGTTAGGGTTAGGGTTAGCAGAATAAGCTGACATGCATTTGCAAAGAATGTGTATTGGGGGACCATCAATATAATGTAATGTCTGATTACTTTTCTTAGGGAATTAATTATTATTAATTCATTCAGGTTTTGAGAGGACTCGAATCTGAAAATTCGAAGTCAACCTGATTAGAACTGATTTCAAATTTTAATAGTTTACACCTTATCAACGGTCGTCCAGCGAGACGTTAATGTCCGTGTATCTTAACAATCTGACTATGTGTATTTTCCTTGGCCACAGGTCAATACAATTATGATAATTTGTAAGCTCCTAGCGAGGTAACGTGATCTTGGCAAGGTTTGACTTTAAAATTATACGACACCAGACAATGATTCTTTATAAATGAAACACGAATTTATTGGCTATTCTAGATTACATTAAACTAAGCTAAAACACACATACACACACACATTTACATACAGTTCTGAAGAATGAGCGGAGATTCAATCGTTCATTTGTGCGATATTCGCAGAGGCCTTACAATAAAGTGTTAGCAGATATTAAGCAAACAGTCCACTAATACTCTAATGACTCCTAGTTGACTTGTAGTTATTTACAGTGACTTATAGTTCGCAGAATGTCTAATGTAGATCATCAAAATAAAGTGTTACCAGTGTTTATAATTATAAGGTTGTCCCATATGAATTTCAGATGGAAAGAGAATAATGAAAACTTAAAGTCTTACACAATCTATTCATTCTTGTTGATCTTTCTGGTCACACTTTAGTTCGGAGACCAATCCTCACCATTAACTATGACTTTTTCCTCAATAAACTCCTAATTTGCTGCTTATTAACCGTTAGTAAGGTAGTTGTTAAGTTTAGGTATGTGTAAGAATAAGGGATCTAAAATATGGTCATGCAGAATAAGGCACAAAAGGGATATTTCACCCCAAAATGAAACTTTTCCCATGATTTACTCACCCTCAAGCCATCCTAGGTGTATAAGACTTTCTTCTTTCAGACTGTAAAGGAAGTAATTTTTTACACTTAATTTTGAATGTTTATTTTAAGAACGGTCACCAGACATATCCAAAAGCTATCTTAGAGCATGATCTCACAATTTTTGCAAAAAGAATTTGGAGATGTTGTGTCATGTTATGCTATGGTGACCATAACACGTCAAGAAAGAATACAAACAGATCTGAAATGTCCACCCGTAATAGGGGCATGTTGGTACCTGCTTGCTGTATTATGGTTAGCTAAAGAGAGCCCTTTGAGTGCATTGCAGCAGGGGCGTAGATTACGCGGGGAACGCGGGGGATGTGTCCCCTCCACTTTTAATATCACGTAAATTCGTCCCCCGCACTTTTTCGGGCAAGTGTGTTCGCATAGAGGTTTTCAAGAGCCGGTGTGAATAAATATAGATTTAAATTCAAAGAGACAGGATAGTCTGTGCATGATCTGATGTTTTATTCGGACACAGAATAAGGCGAGATGAACATCGCGGTGCGCTAAACACTCAGGCGGTGTATGTTTCATTCATACTCGAAGCCAGAGGGCGCTCTCACGCAGAAAGTCGTA
>NW_015628289.1:122064-156202 GCF_001515625.1 Sinocyclocheilus rhinocerous
TCGTGCAGAAAGTCGTATGAGGAAATTCCTAATATGGACAAAAGCGTCCAGCTATTGCTGTATGAAAACAGTTGTTTTCAGAAAGGTTTGGTAACATGAAGACTTTAAACATACGATTGCGACAATATATGGTTTATTTGTGTTTGTCAAGTCATCTCCAGGTAATAAATAAAGTATATGAACAATGCAGTGCTAACTGACATATAGCATTTATTACAGTATTGAAACTATTCTGCCTTATTATGTGAAAAAAAAAGTGTTTGTATATATAAACAAATGTATTATTATTGGTTATTGTCCAGCAGTTATCTGATTTCTAAGCCAATTAAAAGCTAGAAATGAGAGAAAAATTAAAGTTGACTATACACTACCAGTCAAAAGTTTTTTAACAATAAGATTTTTAATGTTTTTTAAAGAAGACTCTTCTGTTCACTAAGCCTGAATTTATTTGATCCAAAGTACAGCAAAACAGTAAAATTTTGAAATATTTTTACTAGGCTATTTCAAATAACTGTTTTCTATTTGAATATATTTAAAAATGTAATTTATTGTGATTTCAAAGCTAAATGTTTAGCATCATTACTCCAGTCACACGATCCTTCAGAAATCATTCTGATATTCTGAATAAAGCGCATACATCCATAATAAAAAGTGTCTCACACGGCTCCGAGGGGTGATCAAAGGCCTCCTGTAGCGAATCGATGCGTTTTTGTAAGAAAAATATCCATATTCAGATTTAATTTCTTCATGAATGTTAAGTTTAGTAAGTAGATTTTACTTAATAATAGTGAGTAAGTTGTACTTGATATTAGAGCAGTAAAATTTACTTAAAATGTGTTCGTGCAGTTTGTTACCAAAAATTTTTTAAGTAAATCTTACTAGTTATTTTTTTCAGTGTGCCCTGCCTCATCTGCACCTCATCGTGGCTTTCTGTTTACCTTCAAAGCTTCCAAACGGCATTCTCTCTCTCTCCTCTTGCTCTCTTTTCTTTCCCTTTACACCAAGTCTTTCACTTCACTCGAGATGTGCACGGGAATGACCTCACATCGGTTTTTATTTTGGTTTTGTCTGATATTCTGTGCAGCGATCTGCCTTTGAAACAGTCTCAAAGCGCAGATCAAGGATTTTCTGATATCTGAAAGGCATTACAAGGAGTTCTCTCTCTTTATTTGCAGTTCAATAGTCTGAGTTTATAGCTTGCTAAAATTCTGGATTTTGTGAGATGTGAAAATAGACAATTCATTGTGCATGCATGGATCTGTTTTACAGTCACATGTGTTTGTTAAAAGCATATGAGAGTGGTGTCTCAAAGGCGTTGTGGTCTTGTGTGTCCAGCCATACATGTATTCTGTTTAAATTTTATGTTTTAAAATGTCCTGCAAAAGCATCTTGAAACTCTCTCACACACACACACACACACACACATGATATTGTCTCCAGCTGGGTAATAACACACAATTCAGACGGCTACACACCGCACTGCCGCAGACATAGAGGGGAGAGAAGAATTACCCTGAAGCACTAGAGGAAAATGACAGTAGAAATGTCTCCAGCCTCTGAAGTGGGGCATTGAAAAATGTTCTCCGGTAGAACTGGACCCTCAATAGCTCTTTTATCTCTCAACAAAACAAACACGCGGCTTGAATAAATGAATGCATGAATAATTACAAGGACATGTGTACGTACTGTCAAGTTCATACGACACAAAAAACACAATTATCATGCGATTTAAAAACATTAAAACATAAAAGACCCCATAAAATCAAAAATGGAACTTTGTTGTTACAGTTTTCACTTTTGGTTCTGTTGTATGGTCTGAACCCAAGTTACCCAAGGTAGCAACTCAGGATTAGAAGACGTCATCCTAACTATTTTATACAAGCTTTTGTTGCTTTGGATTGTAAGAAAAAATGATGAGGACGTTGAAGATCTTTTCACATTTAAAACAGCTAGAGAAGGACAATCACAGAATACCATTAAAACATTTCTCATACATTTAAATATCAATGCCATTAACACATTTTTCACAAATTATAAAGAATCACCCCCCTTTTGATGGTAAGCATATTTCTAAAATGTGTTACTATCATAAAACCAGGGTGCGAACTACGGGGGAGCTCGGCTCCCCTTAATAAGACATGGGCTCCCCTGAAAACGGGATTTGTGAAATTTTGGGGGGTCTCAAAAAATATTGACAATGTGTTATTTTGACATGCAATTTCAGTTTTGTGTAATGTGATCATCGTGGATTATTGTGTGTAAAATTGCAAAAATATCATTCATTCATGCATGAAGGCGATTTAAAACAAGTGGGCTCCCCCAAAGTCCACGGTATAGTTTGAACACTGCATAAAACAATTCCTCCAATTCACATCAGGCCATTTTTAGTTCTTTGATCAATTTAAATAGGCATATTAGAAACTTCCAGGCAGGTGTGTTAAGACGAGTTGGAGCTAAACGCTGCAGGACACCGGCCCTCCAGGACCCCTGTTGTAACCAATCACACGTTTCTATTGAGCTTGCAATGGCCAGTCAGAGGCGTTTAGATTAGTCACGGCTTAAAAGGCCAGTTTTGTTCAGTGTGTGCGCGCGCTCACTGACGCAATCTTACACTCTTGCAAAATCTCTCATCATAAACAACAAAATGCAGAGACGATGCAAGTATGACATGCATTTTGCAATGTAGACAGCTTCAGTGATTATAACAGGAGCTTTTGTGAGCATGCAAAAACTCATCGACTGCTTCAGTGATGGGGAACATCCTTGCTCACTTTGTTTAATTTATTCCCAGTTTTGCTTTTCATGCTACTAAAATAACATATGTGAAGTCTTGATTTTTGAATGCGTAAAAAAAACCAACTAATTAATAATTGGTTCTTAGCTTGTTTTATCTTTGTGGCCAGAATATGACGTGTCGTTTCCCCAAACACAAAAATATTTAAGTTTAAATATTATTTAAATATTGAATAAATAAGCAGCATTAAACATTCTGTGTAAATAAATGCCACGTCAGACACAGCTTCTGTTCAACTTTTGCAATGTAAGGATGATTTTTGTTTACGTTGATAAAATTTATTTGTAACAGTCTTTAGCATTTTGATTGACTTGAAGTAATTGGTTAAATTTAAGTACACAAAAAATATTTTCCCTTAGAAATCGCTAGTAAATTTTACAAACAATTACAAAGAAACAGCAAATTAAACATGACATTTGAAGTAGAAAAAGTGAAACATTCTAACTTGAAAAATCATTTTTCACAGTGTATTTGACATAAAAACTTAATATGTGTGTACAGAAGAAACAAAACATTTTATGGGATCTTTAAACCGATCAGACTGACACTGATTGATGACACTGGCATTTAACCAGCAAAAGTGAACTCCACTAACCTCTGTGTTCCCCTACTGTAGTGTGAAATTGTGGCACATGATTCTTAATGAGTGTGAAGTAGACAAGGGCTTGACATAATGCCTCAGGGGCTTCAAGGGGCCCCCACTGGAAGAGTCTATTAGCTTCCTGCTGGGCTTTGGCTCACACACGGAGCTCGCTGCTCAGGATATGTTGGTCTAATGTTCCTTCATGTATGCCTCCAGGCTATAAACTGTACTTCTGCTGTCAATCAAACAAGTTAAGTGACTTGATCAAATGAGTGTTTATGATTGTTTATTCATTAGTTGTGTTTGCTAAGACTTTATTATTGCTAATGGATTGGGATAGAAATCTCGTTAAACCACTAACCCTATGTATGATTTTTTATTTTTTTTTGGTATGCAATTTGTCCCGAACTGTTACAGACATGGCTTACTGAGGAGAGGTGTGCATTTACTTTTCAAATGGCAGAAATCTCAGAAAGTCCGAGATTCTTTCTTGGTAGGTGATAAAAGAAGGGACCTGAGGCACATTTATGCACTAGAATACCACAGAGATTTAGGAGAGGGATCTTGTGACTTAGTCATAAAGCAACCACCTGACAACCACCCAGAACACCTCTGTAATTGCTTAGCAATATGTTAAAACTCACTCAGAACACCTTAACATCTGCATAGCAACCACTCACACCCCCTGGCATTGTGGCGGTGACTTTTGAATTGCTAAGTGTTTTCTTTGAAAATGTTGGTTTTTATGAATATTTCTTTTAAATATGAATAATTGATTTCGAATAAAGTGTCTACATTAATATTTCAAATAACTTTTGTGTAAATAAAATATGGGGGAAATAGTGTTCCAAAGTGTAAAATTGCCATTCACTGTAATGGTCCAGACTTTGATTTTTACTATTACATCTTTAAATAAAACATAAAATAATAAGTAAAAAAATATATTTGTTTTCTTGGCATTTTCAAATAAGTGTTGGCTGTCTTATATTAAAAGGACTATGACTTATTGTTTTGTTGTTGTTGTTTAAGTATTTAAACAACCAGGGGACTTTTGTCCCAAAACTTCAGTTTATCAGAGATCATTTAGTGTAACAGGAACAAGAAGCCAATCTGGAATCATATAAAAAACGGATAGTCATTCTGCAGTCTATGACATCCTGAAATGGCACCTGGAAGACTGTGTGGTGCTGCAAGAAAAGTGATATATTTGAAAATATTTAATAATTTCACCTTTTCATGGTGTGGTATCTCACCATAAGTTTCAAAAACACGTGTCATTCAGTGAAATATGAAAATATTATTTCCCTCATTGGCAAATCGTCATTCAGAGTAACAAACCATGGTCATTCAGCGTAACGGATATATTCTTGTAAAAATCACACTGTATACTTATTCTGACCTGTACTTATTAAAATACATAAAAGAATATGTGATCATACTAAACGTTATTATATGTTAAATAACTTTCACTTTCTTTCAAAAACTTCTTGCTGACAAATGGGTAAAACCTAGTGGTTTGAAGGACATTAGCATCATATAAAGATTTAAAAATTAAAGTTAATTGGTATTTGAGGACTGCACTGTGATCCTTAAATATAGTTTTTTAATTTGTCTTTAGATGATTCTTGTTGAAAATATGCCTAACAAGATTTTTTGGTATATAAACATTGTTACACTGAATGACATTTTAGTGGGTGTCTTCTGTAAATTATGGTAAAAAATGTTTGATAGTCATTATTATTTTTATTTTTTTTGCTAAAAAAAAAACAAAATTAAACAGAATACATTCTAATGCATGGGGGGGAAACAAAATTTAAAGCTGTATTACACAGAAATAGGAAAAATACAAACTATTTAAGATTGTTTAATTCAAGTTAAGATTGATCTGGAAATAACCATTTTAAAATTCCCTATTATGGCCAGGTTTTCCACAAAACGAATCCATCTATTGTTATTACAATCTTTTACAATTACAATTCAGTTTATTTAAAGCTGCAGTCCGTAACTTTTGGCGCTCTAGCGGTTAATAAACAGAACTGTGTGCGTCTTGCGGAAGAACATTGTAGCCGGAGCTACTTCTCTCTGTTTATGTCTATGACGAATCACGCAGGCTACTCCGCAGCGGTACCTACCCGAACCAGTCTAAAATAGTCCAAATATAAACACTTATTATAGGTGTACCGTAGTGATTCAGGACAAGCCAAAAACATGGTTTGGAAAATGGATTCATGGTGTACTCGTTTATAATATAAATTTTGTAAATTTTGAACACAAAAAAAGTTACGAACTGCAGCTTTAAGTTCTCAAATGCAAATAAAGAAAAAAAAATCCTAATATCCCAGCGATATCCTAAGATCACCTAAACATTTTCTGCTTACCAAATAAACAATGATACTAGTATAACAGCAGTATTTTATCTTATAGAAAACAGAAGAGTTGTATTTCAGTAGTAGTGGCCATGCACAAAATGAGTTGGCAGCTTTATCAATGGTTTGCACATCTTTGATTCAAGACTATTGATGTGCTATTGACCATCCTGTATTTGAAATTATTGAATTTTAAATCTTCACCCAAACAAACCATTCACGATTCAAATGTCATGTTTCAAAATCGATGCATGTGCATCAGGAGGATTTGTAACATAGAGAAAACAGAAAAAACGAGTGAATCGTTACACCCCTAGCATATAGGCTACGCTTTATTTTATTCTTGTATGCGATGGCTAAATAAAAACTGAAACTGTTCCATTGATACCAAAGCTGGATGCCAGTGACCTCAGAGATGGAGGGAGTCATCCCCCACTCCCACAGTGACAAATACACACACACACACACAGACTGTTCACGAGGGGTGTGCATCGAGAGCTGTCCTCGGGCAGGAGAAAATACTTTAATCTGAATGCTTGATCAGAGCTCTCCTCACACACTGAATCGTTTCTCTGTCACCCCGCTCAATGTCCTCGGCTTGTGGCCGTGAACTCTGTCTCCTATCTAAGCACTAAGCGAGCGACTGGATGAGAGAAGAGATAGAGGTAGAAAGAAAAAAAGAGCTTCCTGCTCCTCTCCATTATTTCTACCCTCTGATGCTGATATTTTGTCATGTAAAAATAAATGAGAATGCAATGTAAAGCATAGCCTTGATACACACTGGCAGAGAGAAAAGCAGCCACATTAAAATGGACAAATTCATCTTTTCTTTTTCATCTTGTTCATGGTCTAGAGCTGCTTCATTGAAATGAGTCCCTCTTGCTGAGAGCGCAGCATACACAGCATATATTTCATACCCTGATGACCTCTGATTAAATGAATGCCACTAAGAGACTTAAATGCTCAGCCTTAACTTTTCTCCTTTTGTAGGGATGAAGAATTTAAGCCTTTTCCTGACACATGGAGACATCTAATGCTTCCTGAATCCAAATATTTGCTTTTTTTTTTGTTTGCAATCGTTTGTAATATCAACTTAAAGCTGCATATTATACTTACAAATGACTGCTGAACCAACATGCACTTTCACAATTGTCTCAACAAATTAAGTCTATGTTATTATCATCATTGTTAGGGAATGTTATTGTATTTGGAATCCCCAGCTCCATTCCACTGCGTCAAGTGGACAATGGAATTTTATATAAAGAACCCCCTGACTCCTCGATTTTGACCAAGGGAGTGAGCTGACTCATATGTAAACTTCAGGCAGCTCCATATACAACAGTGCAATACAATTGTTATGTCACAGCAAATCACGGCTAACTTATTCCCACCTCATACAAATCTAGTGTATGATACATTAATTATTTTGAGATTTAACTTCATAATACTTATTGCTACTACGGAGACTGCACTGATGACCATTGCTAAAACTTATTCTGCTGGGCCTGCTTGTGGCCTTTGACATTGTAAACCACCAGATCCTCCTTTCCACCCTTTCTGACTTGGGCATCACAGGTACAGTACTTTGGAGGCTTCAGTCCTACCTCACAGGCAGATCTTTCATGGTTTCATGGAAAGGAAGGGTGTCTGAATCACATCAGCTAATCACTGGGGTGCCTCAAGGTTCAGTGATTGTTCCTCTTCTTTTCTCAATTTTCACAACCTCACTGGGAACATCATAAAAGGACTTAGCTTCTCCTACCACTGCTATGCAGTTGATATAGAGCTCCATCTTTCATTTCAAACAAATGATCCCACAGTCTCAGCTCGTATCTCTACCTGCCTTTCAGACACCTCTGCATGGATGGAGGAATGTCATCTGCAGCTCAACCTGGCAAAGGCTGAGCTTCTTGTAATTCCTGCAAACCCATCAGTTGACCACAACATCATTGTGTAGGTGGGGTCCACAACACTAACACTAACCAGGACAGCAAGGAACCTGTGGGTTGTGTTTGATGACCAACTAAGATTTTCACCCACATCTAAACAACGGCCTGATCGTGTAGATTCAGAATTTACAACATGAGGAAAATCAGACCCTTCCTGTTGGAATACGCAGCACAGCACCCGTCTAAACTCTTGCCATCTCAAGACTGGACAACTGCATTGCTCTACTGGCAGGTCTTGACTAAGCCTCTGCAGATGATCCAGAACGCAGCACCACGTCTGATCTTCAATCAGCCAAAAATAACCCACGTCACATCCTTCCTGATCTCGCTCCACTGGCTCTAGTTGTCTAATAAATTTGACATTGTGTAATATTACCATTGTTCCTTGCAAGGCCAGTGCCACAGGGGGCGTCGCCCCCTCACTAGGACTATCCCGCCCCCACACTCATGATGAGTGTGAAAATAGATTTTAATTATGAAATATAATAGTTTATTTTTAAAAAAAATACAGTTGCCAAATGCATAGGCTTTCTAGCATGAGGGACAGTTTATATGACTATAGCAACAATTTAGGACAGTCCATTTCACAAAGTCACATTTTAATCGTTACATTTGACACAAACTTCCCGTGCAACTAAGAATGCAGCTCTACTGAGTAAGCTAAAGGTATGATGAAATTATTTTTTCATGTTTAATAGAGAGCTAGATGATTATAGTTAGTTGATTATTTCTCTGTATTGTTATTGTATGTTGCTGTTCAAGTTGTTCTTACCATAAAATGATGCATCTGTTAAATGGGACACAATGAATATGTGTATGTCGAGCAGGGTCGGCGCCAGAGCGCACAAAGTGAGGGGGCATGAACAATTTTTTGGGGGGGCCACATCTTTGTTTGTCAGATGCAATGGATGCAACGGCAAAAAAAACGGGGAAAACACGAAAATTTTAAATAAAATGTAATAATAAATAGCCTAGTTTTATATATGAATAGGGTGTTCGTCAACTGATTGCATGCCGTCGGAGTTTCCAGTGTTGACAGCTCTGTAAAATAGCCTACCGGAAGCGCAGTAGTTTTGCTGTAGGCTATATCGCTACTAAAATATAGCCTATGAAAAGTAGGCTACAACACACAAATAACATTTTAAGTTACTTTCATTTCTGAACAAAGAAAATGTATGTCATAAATACACAAGCCTGATTTTGGTTTTAATTGTCAGAATCTATTGTACATAACAAAAATAAATAAATGAATGAAAAAAATCACAAACATTTGCAATCAAGACTGTGAAAAAAAACAATGTCAGAATTAAGCCACAAGTGCAGAATAAAGCCAGATTTGGCCCAGACTCTGTTGATGTTGCTCTGGGAAGCCAAGCATAAGAATACTCATGTAAATTTGTTAACCGAAAGTAAGATTTTTTTAACTGATTAAATTTATTGTAAAATATTTGTATGAAATTAAGATTTGCTAATCTTTGGTATTAAAGTGATTTTAAGATAAATAACAACAATAACACATTGTCTAATGTAATACTTTGAATTTAACTAAAAGCTTTACTCCAACCCCAATTAAACACACCTGAACCAGTTAATCAAGATCTTACTAGGCATACTAGAAACTTCCAGGCAAGTGTGTTGAGGCAAGTTGGAGCTAAACTCTATAGGACATTGGCCCTTCAGGACCTAGTTTGGACACCCCTGGTGTATAGGATGGCCTGGATGAGTGTGAGATTTCCCAGCCTGAAGTTATGTCCCAGTCCGGCCCTGTGCTTGTGTAATTTTCTATTTTTTTTTTCCATCAGCCCAATCATATCTACTGGCCATGGTTCCTAAAATCTTGCTCTGGAGGCCCAATGCCCTGCAGAGTTAGCTCTAACCCTGATCAAACAAGCTAATCAAGGTCTTTAGGATCATTAGAAATTCACAGGTAAGTGCATTTGATCAGGGTTTGACCTCAGGGCACAGACCCCCGATAACCCTGCTATAGGCATATAAAATGGAGCATCAAACAAATTCATAAGAAATAAAAAAATAAATAATAAATAGCTCCATTGCGGAGTCTAAGTGATCCATGGCTTAGGACATTCCAATTCAACCCTTTGCACTGTTCCACCAGTAATGGGCACTCGTGCAACCTAAGCAATGACATACATCCAAGTCAACAAGAGAAGTTAGCGAAAGTTAACTTAGTGTCATAAGTTATTGTAACTGTGACCTTAATTGCCCACCGTCTATAAATTGTCAGTGTCTTAAGGACTGTTCCACAGGTGCACGTACCATAATATGTATATATGTACAGAAGTATATGGATACTAATGTGTCGTCATCAGCGATTAAATGTGAAATGTTAATTCATTATAAAGCAAAACATTTATTGTCACTTAATTGTAAAAGCAGTTAAATAGTCCTTTATTTTGCAGGGTCAGACGAACACACTGAAAGTCTTACTAAAGTACATGGCAAACTACCAATGAAACTTTATTTATAGGCAAGAAAAATGCAGCTTGGTGTATAAAGGAATTCAAGTGAGTAATGGTTCATTTTAAATGGATTATTGCCTTTTATGTGGATATATGGTATTTGCTACTCATTGATTTTACATGTCCTTAAGAACCTTCACAGAGCAAAGCAATCTACAGGGCAAAGTGTCGGCTGTTTGAGTAAAAAAAAAAAAAAATCAGACAACCTAAAGCAGAAGCACTATGTAAGTTGTTGTTTAGCAACTATTTGAATAGCATTAAAATAAAGTTGTTCAGAAATACATATTCATTTTGTTTGTTAGAGGACCTTAAGTGTCCACAGGCAGTGATCAGCACAGAGGGTGGGGAACTCACAACAGCATCCTGGAAATGGAATGGGGTGATGGATGCTGTATTAGGGTCTAAGCCATCCATCACCCCACCTATGCTCATACAGCAAGGTTATTATAGTTTTGTGTTTTTAGTTTAGTTTTGATTTTGTTTTGAATTTCAAATAATTATTTAGTTTTATATATTTGACCAATTTTTTTTCTTTTTTTGCACCTGGTCACACCACTAACTGTAGACCAAAGCCTATCTGATATCATACCAGTAAAAGCAATGTTACAAAACGGACGAGGCGATAGGCTTGTGGATCCATTCGCAGGCTTTTATTAGATAAGAGACGTGATCACAGCAGGCATGAGACGAAAACAGAAAGCAGTACAAACTGGGCTAGACAAAAGAGTTATCCAGACAGGCGTGGGTCGAAACAATGGCGAACGTAATCCAGGGGGCGATGCAAACGGGTAATCCAAAACAGGCAAAAGTTCAAGCAAGGTGCAACTAGAGTCCGAGACGGTGAGTCAAAGGGGTAATCCCAGGCAGCCAAAATATCCGAGGCAGGCAGAGAACAGAACAGACGAGGAAACAGGCAATAATCAGAACATGGGAGATCAGGCAAGAACTAGACTAAGATAACAGGAACTGGCTCCGTAAAGTTGCTACGGCTAGAACAGCAATATGCCCAGACAATACTCTGCAGTCTGTCTGAGTGTGAGTGCTGCTTAAATAATGGTCCAGATTGGAAACAGGTGTGAGTGTGTGATTAGTTCCTGGATAGGGAATCATGGGAAAGGGAGTCCGGGGTGAACTGTGCAGTGTGAGAGTACATGTGGTGGATAGTGACCTCTGGTGGTGAACAAACGGAAGTTCATAGACTTCCAGGCAAGTGTGTCCAGGCGGAGGCGGAACAGTTGGAGGGACGGAGGGCCAGGTCCATGTGGTGGTGGAGTGCCTGGAGACGGAACCAGATCCAGCGGAGCAGGAAGCCAGGCCAGAGCCGAAGATCCCCATGGCGGAACAGAGAACCAACAGACCTGGGCAAAAGACCACCACGGCAGAGCAGATGGGGCAGACTGAGTAGAAGGCCACCAGAGCAGGACAGAAGACCCCCACGGCGGAGCAGATGGAACAGGCTGAGCAGAAGACCACCAGAGCAGGGCAGAAGACCACCACGGCGAAACAGGTGGAGCTGCAGAACACCTCAGCGGAACAGGCGAGACAGAAGACCACAAGAGCGGGACTGAAGGCCACCACGGCAGAGCAGGCGGGACAGAAGGTAACCTCAGCAGAGTAGAAGTCTTCCACGGCGGAGCAGAAGACCACCAGAACATAGCTGAAGTCCACCACAGCGGGGCAGGTGGAGCTGAAGACCACCAGAGAGTAGCTGAAAACCACCACGGCGGAACAGAAGAACACCACGGTGGAGCAGATGGGACAGAAGGCCACTGGAGCAGGCTGGAAGACCACCGCGTCAGAGTAGATGGAACTTTGGCCCACCAGAGCGTGTCAGCAGACCACCACACCGGACTAGAATGATCAGGAACCCATGGCAGAGACTGGGGCCTAGGGAAAACAGAGACACAAGAGACAGAAAGTGCATTTATGGTCTCAAGGACGGAGGCAGGTAACACAAAAATTAATCAATAGTTTCCCTGGTGACAACTGAACGGGCAGACAATTCATAAACAGGCTCACTGACTGTAACTGAACAGGCAGACAATTCATAATCAAATGCATTGGCTGGAATTGAATAAACAGACTGTTCACACTCAAGCTCATTGTTGGAAACTGGACAGACAGATAACTCAGAATCAGACTCATTAGTTGGAACTAGACAAACAGATTGTTAAAAATTAGACTTATTGAACTGAACGGGCAGACAGTTCATAAACAGGCTCACTGACTGTAACTGAACAGGCAGACAATTCATAATCAAATGCATTGACTGGAATTGGATAAACAGACTGTTCACACTCAAGCTCATTGTTGGAAACTGGACAGACAGATAACTCAGAATCAGACTCATTAGTTGGAACTAGACAAACAGATTGTTAAAAATTAGACTTATTGATTGAAACGAGATTGACAAACTGTTCACACTCAGGCTCTTTGGTCGAAACTGGACAGACATATGATCGAAATTAGACTCATTGACTGAGACAGGATAGGTAGACAGTTCATTAGTGGTCTCTTTGGCAATGACAGGGGTAACGGGGCAGAAATGGAGAGCATTTATAGTTTCTGAGCTCATGACAGGCTGGGTTGAGAGTTCAAAGGCGGGCCTTTGGGCTGTGACAAGGCTACTAGAACATACAGGGGGCTCAGGTAAGATTTCTGGGGTTGTGACTGGAATAATGGGGCAGATAACAGGTTCATTTGTGGCCCCTATGGCCTTGATGGGGTTAACTGGGTGAATAGAAAGTTAATTTAAGGCTTTCATGGCTGTGACTGAACAGTCAGGAAGTTCACAAACAGCCTCCTCGGCTGTGACAGACAGGGCTGAACGTTCAAAGGCAGCGTCTCTTGCTGTAAAAATTAGACTTATTGATTGAAATGAGATTGACAAACTGTTCACACTCAGGCTCTTTGGTCGAAACTGGACAGACATATGATAAAAATTAGACTCAATGACTGAGACAGGATAGGTAGACAGTTCATTAGTGGTCTCTTTGGCAATGACAGGGGTAACGGGGCAGAAATGGAGTGCATTTATAGTTTCTGAGCTCATGACAGGCTGGGTTGAGAGTTCAAAGGCGGGCCTTTGGGCTGTGACAAGGCTACTAGAACATACAGGGGGCTCAGGTAAGATTTCTGGGGTTGTGACTGGAATAATGGGGCAGATAACAGGTTCATTTGTGGCCCCTATGGCCTTGATGGGGTTAACTGGGTGAATAGAAAGTTAATTTAAGGCTTTCATGGCTGTGACTGAACAGTCAGGAAGTTCACAAACAGCCTCCTCGGCTGTGACAGACAGGGCTGAACGTTCAAAGGCAGCGTCTCTTGCTGGGTCGGAACAGGAAGATAGTTCTCAGATTGCCTCCTTGGCTGGTTCAGCGCAGGGCAAAAGTTCATTAACGGCCTCCGTGGCAGGTTCTGGACAGAACAACAGCTCTTAGGCTGGGAGATGAGCAGACATAAATTCATAACTGGGCTCCATGTTTGGTTCAGGACAGGACGAAAGTTCATAAACGGCCTCTTTGCTTGGACAGACAATTAACTAGCAGTCTCTTTGGCCGTAACTGGAAGTTCACAGACGGCCTCTGCGGCCCGGTCAAAACAGGGCAAGAGTTCAGAAATGGCCTCTGTGACCATTACAGACAGGGCTGATAATTCAGAGAGTTCATCAACAGTTTCCTTGTCAGGACAGACACAGAATTCATGACCGGGCGCCACCAACGCGCAAGGGACTGAAGCAAGTGCCGCCGCCTCGGGAGGTCCTGCAGCATAAGCCGCCACCTCTAGAGAAACTGCAGCAGACGCCATCGCCTCTGGGATAACATCAGCAGACACTGCTACCTCGGGAGGTTCTGCAGCGTAAGCCGCCACCTCTGGTGAAATCGCAGCGGACGCCGCCACCTCTAGAGTTTCAGTGGTTGTGTATGTGGCCCAGACACACCATAAAGCGATCCCCATAATGGGAAGCGCTGCAGACAGGGGAATCAGTTCAGGAACTGGAGGGTTTGAGTGCGCTGGTTTAGGAACACCAGCCGTTCGTACTGACACCAGCTGTGGATCCTCCATGCTGGATGCCAACCTCTGATGTCTAGTGACAGACAGGATTGAGGAGGGTTGCGGTAATCCAACCGCGACAGGACATGGCTCTGGTATGGCAGACGTGACGTGACGAGATTCTGGAAGATCAGCTGTGACGTGGCGAGACTCTAGCAGATCAGACGAGACATGGCGAGGCCCTGGAAGATCAGACGAGACATGGCGAGGTTCTCGTAGATCCGACGTGGCTTGACTTGACTCAGGAAGAACAGCTGTAGCATGACGGGGCTCTGGATGATCAACGGGGATATGCACAGGTTTTGATGCGGCAGCCGCGACGTGAATGGGCCCAGATGTGGCAGCCGCAGCGTGAATGGAGTCCGTAATAACAGTCGCGACATGGTTAGGCTCATGACAGGGTTCTTTCCTGGCAGCAGTGACAGGACGGGGCTCAGCGCTGGCAGCTGTGACATGACGGTGTTCGGGAATGACAGCAGTGACATGACCTAGCTCTGTTGTCGTCGCCATTTTGCGAATGGGCTCCGCGGTCGCCGCCATTACAGGTACGGGCGTTGCTGTCGCCTCCATTACAGGCACAGACGCGGTGTTGTGTTCTTCCTCCGCAACACCCACAGTGAGTGGAGAACCGACTAACAGTAAAGCGTGGTCCATGAACTGACTGAGTGATGAACGTGGACCCTCATGAATGAGTTTAGACTTCAGTGATTCATTAATGGCATGCGGATCCATTCGCAGGCTTTTATTAGACAAGAGACGTGGTCACAACAAGCATGAGTCGAAAACTGAAAGCAGTACAAACTAGGCTAGACAAAAGAGTTATCCAGACAGGCGTGGGTAGAAACAATGGCAAAGGTAATCCAGGGGGAGAGGCAAACGGGTAATCCAAAACAGGTAAAAGTTCAAGCGAGGTGCAACTAGAGACCGAGATGGTGAGCCAAAGGGGTAATCCCAGGCAGGCAAAATATCCGAGATTAATATTAATCTTTATTTTTGAATAACTAACAAAAATTTGTACATTTGTTCGGGTTACTTTTGTATTTAATATGATTTATGTATATTTTGTGAGGCTATCTGTAGCCTATCCTTATCCTTTTTATGGTTCTGTAGTTAGTTATAGTATACAGTACACATCAGTGAGCTTCTCAGTCTTTTTCTTGCACTAAACTTGAAGTTACATACAGTATTTTTGTATTAAATAAGATTTAGATTCATTGATAAGGTTTTTATATGTAGATTTTACTAAATACAATTCATAAACATAGCATGCTGTTTGCTTCCCCAATTATTATAGGGTTAGATTACTTCCGGAATCATCTGAGGACATTGGCAAACCCAAACCCAGTCCCAGCCTCAGAGATGTGAAATGTCAGATGAAGAGGACTTCTTTTTATCAATGAAGGCAAACCCTCCAGATGCCACAGGTGAACTGCAGGTATACCTTGCATGCACCTCTGAAAACACGGAGCGTCTTCATACATTGAAGAGCAGGCAAAAGCACGCACATCAATCTCAACTGGGTGCTTGACTAAGAAACAAGTGGAAAAATGTTTTTGATGTAAAGTCGGCAACACCACAGCTCCAAAAATATAAAAAACATTATTTAAAAAAAAAAACTGTCGCATAGCATATGTGATGTTTCGAGCACGCAGGCTCTTCATCAGACAAATGAACAACACTGATATCCCACTCTTTATAGGCCTACCTCCGTATCTAGTGTATAAATCCAAAAGGCTTCGCTGTAAAAGCAATTTATTGATATCACCTCCACGACGCGGACACTTCACTACTTCAATACCTATGTACTGAAGAGTGGAAACTGAGTGTCTTGAAACTGCAAAGTGCTGTGCTACCGGACTTTTTGGATCACGATGTCTAATTGCACATCGATGTTCAGAGATGCGAGTTTTTAGAGGTCTGCTAGTCTTACCAATATAACATAAACCACAGGGGCAACGCAACCGGTAAATGACATTAGCGGTCTTACACGAAATAGTGCCTCGAATTTTACAATTTTTTAGCCGTGTGCGGATGTGTAAAGGTCGACGTCTTATATGTGAAATTACACTGTTGACAATTACCGCATCTGTAATTCCCATATGGTATTTTATTCAAAAAATGAGGAGCAGGTTTCAAATCAGCTCGAACCAAAAGATTTAGAAGATTAGGTGTTTTCTTGTGCATTAAACGAGGTGATTTGTCAAAACATTTCTTGAGGTTGGGATCACTCTCTACAATATGCCAATGTTTCAATAAAACATCGGTGTGATCGGATGCTCAACACACATATATTCGTATTCATTTTTTGTCAACAAACCTGAATCCACAAACAGTTTTAAAGTATTGTGTACAGATGTTTTATAATGAGCCAAAGGATTTTTTAGATGTATAGCAATATAGCTATATTTATATCAATACTTTTACTTAAGTATACATTTTCAGTACTCTTTCCACCACTGCTATTGACTTACCTAGAGATGCAAAAAGAGAGAAAGAAGCCCAGCAGAGAGAGGAAAAAAGAGAGTTGGAAGAGAGAGACACAAGAAAATATCAAGAGACTAAAGACAGTGAGGAAGAAGCCAAAAGGACAGAGGAAGAGTTCATGGAGAATGATGGGAAAGATTGGAGAGGAGAAAGGAAATGAGGGATGAGAAGATAAGACCGTCATGATAAAGGTGAATTTTCACCGAAAGGTGAGGAGTTTGCATCTATGAATAATAATTTAAAAAATGACATTATTTTGTAGGCATAAACTCAAGCATGTTTTGTATTATACAATACAAAAACATTTTATATCTGAGAAACTAAAATATTATTAAGCACGGTATAAACACCTTCATATATTCGCGAACAGAGTATTTCACAGTAAAGATTGGTCTAAACATTCTTAGACTCTAACATTCATAGTTTTACAGTGTAAACACTCATATTACTTTTATATCATATTGTTTTATATTTTATAGAACATTAAAAAAACATACTGGCGTCGTGAGACATTTAGGTGCAATGAAATTAAACATATTTCATAAGGTTTCACTTGATTTCATACATTTAGTCATAGAGTTTGGGAAAAGTCTAACTAGTAAAATGTGTACAAGATACGTCACAATAACAAAATAAGTTACGTCACAATAACAAAATAACAACTAATGCAAGTAATAAAACATGACTTACTCCTTCAGAAATGATCTCCTCCGCTGCTCAAGCCGCGCGTCGTGTTCTTCTTCTGAGGTAAATCCGAAGTTTATTCCTCACAGCGCGTCTTCTTCCAGAAACGAAAAGTATCCGAGATGAACGTGATGAATCTTCAGGCTTTGTTTACAGAGGTGATGTGGCCGTTTACAGGTTCGCGCGTCTCACATGGATGATTACCGTATGAATAGCGCGTGCTGCGTGGGGGCGTGATCACATTACAGATAAGGAGTTCAGACAGGAAAGACTGGGCCACGCGTAGGTTTCATACGGATTTCTTGATCAGAGACTATTTGTTTTCGATAAGACTTACTTCATTTAAAAGTAAACACTTCAAGCTTTCTATAGATATATTTATCATGTCTGTGTGTGAAGTATTCGCTAAGTTTTGGGTTCATTTTTGTGACGCGTTTCAGAAATAAGTTAGCGGAGACCGAGACAGCAGAAAGCGCACCCTGTTTGTTTTCTTTATTTTACAAAAGCACAGCGTTCTGTTGTTATTATGATGTTGAAATAAAAGTAGACCCTTTACAGATTCGAATGATGTATTGCTCTTATCTGTAAAAATGACAGAGTAATTTAATTTAAGTTCATTTCGGCGTTATCAAGAAAAAAATGCCACAAAACGCACCGGCGCGTTCGTCGACCACAGAGGGTTAAAAAGAGTCCAAACTTATTACAAAATGTATTCAAAAGTGTTCATTTATTATAACAATTTAAGTTCGGATAGAGCACTTTCACTTCAATGTTCAAAAATGGGGGGTGACAGGTAAGGGGTTAAAATTGTTTACCATGCATTTGGATCCAGTCCACCTCATTTCTGAGTTCACGATTGACACAAAACTGATCTATCAGTGGTGAGCAGTGACTTCTTTAATCTTTAATCTAATTTACCAGAGACAAGAAGTTAGAAACACCACGGCAGGTGTCAATTTAAAAGTAGGACTGTTCAGGACTTGAGGACAGGAGCAGTTGAAACAGACAAAGGCACAAGTATAAAAAATAATAGTTTAAAACAGACATGTTTCATGAAGCCAGGGACATGGATATCAGGTACAGAAACTGCTGCTATCAGACACCACGTCTTGGGATTTTGCATTCTCTTCATGCCTTGTTACATTACCATTTTCGTCATCATCATCAGCAATCATATCTTCAGCTTCAATTATGGAAAAGCATGTTGTGAAGAATGTCACAACAGTAGGAACAAAGTTGTGATTCAGATTCAGAGCTTTAAAAAAATCAATTTAGCATGCCAAAAGCTCTCTCAACAACATACCTTGCTATGGAGGGATGTCTGTTGTAGCACATGGGGGATGTTAGTCAAGATACCTCCTAGGATACACAGCCCACAGTTGTATACAATTTTTGAAATTAATTGTGCTGTATTTCAGGCCCACTGCATTGTGCACAGAACCAGAAAAGTATGTGCTGACATCCAAAAATGTTCCTTGGTGGTCACATGCAGCCTGGAACTATACTGAAAATAAAAATTTTCTATTGAAGAAACAGGCTATGTTGACTAATAGGGGCTCTATACAAATATGGCATCCCCCAATGACTAAACACAAAACAGGTGAGCCTGCCAGCCTGGAAAATTCTGCGCCCACCTTTCACCTTGAGACAGCTAAACAACTTTTCTTAGGAGGCCAAGGACAGCACATGACTGTGGACTGTGGATCAAGGGATATCAAAGGCTGAACCGGTGACCTTACAGGATCAGACTCCTCATCAAAATACTGCCTCAGGATAGACACTGTGGCAATAATTTGATAGTAGGTTGTGGGGTTCCCACTCTACAAATTGTTCAATAAAGAATACAGTGTTATGCAAGTGTTGTCACATTCTTTCTTGCATGGTGTACAATATTTAATTAAAACTGTGAAATATTTACATAAGCTGTTTATTTTATTCTTCAAACCAACACTTACACTTTAAGTTAGTTTTTTTCAGTTGTTTTACTGATTTTAATAACAGCAAACAATAATAATCATTGCACAAATATTATTACAAATTATTTAGGTATATTCAAAAAGATGCAAAGCTAAATGAATTGGCATAATGCAAAAGATGTAAGTTTCTCATGTATTGCATACATACAGTATTGTGCAAAAAAAATTAGCACTGCTCTCCACACATTACACTGTGCAGTGCTGATGCACTCTTATGTGTCGTCAATATGCTTGTAAGCATTTGTAGAACAAATATAATCCTCAATGAAGGGCACAGTAAGGATAAATAAAATGGCAAGTAATATATGTAATGGGAAAAAAAAGGAATTTAAGACTTAATGATTGACAACATATAGCATTTTCATTGTAAAGAAGTATAAAAAGTACATATAGAGAGTGCATACTTTCAGGACATAATATGAGTGGGTGAATTGGGATACAAAAACAGACTTAGGATTACACACCCTACACTACAACTACAGTTCTGTCAGGACCACTTCCATCAAAAGTGACTGACAATTAGCATAACCGCCTTTAGAGTAAACAGAACAGAATATAAATGCATTATAGATATCATTAACATTCTTAAAGACAATAATTAATGTAACAACATAAATCAAGATACATTACAGTCTGATTCGAAGAGGAATATCAGAAGGCCAAGTTTAGAGGATGAGAGGAGGAGCTAGGGATGGAGGGGATTAGTTCATGAGTAATGCGATAAAGCCAGTTAATATTAGTCGATGTGGCGAATTTGCATGTTCAAGGTTCAGCAAACTTATATTGTTCTTATATTATATTGTTTAACAAACGTATATTGTTTTCCAGAAAGTTTTAAACCACTGAAACAAACTCAAAAACACTTTTGTTTTGGGCATACTTCATTCGAAACTGTCACACACATTTGTTTTTCAAACTCACTTGAAGTATATCTGGACCTTAATGCTGCACTGGGCTCAAATAATACACACCAATGCTGATTCTGAACCACAAGCACTGCTCCTCCAGCTCAATGTCACGGAAACACCAGGCTCTTCCACTCATCAGCGATCCCAAACACCGGAGTTCTGATCACCCGCACCTGACCGTCATTCACTCATCACCAGCACCACAGTATAAGAGCACACAGTTCACACAAACACATTGTCTGGTCTCCATTGTGGAAAAGGACTCATCGCTCATACCAAGCTACTTACCTGAACTCTTGTTCCAAGTCTCCCGATCTCCTTTGTCTTCTCACGCTCTCCAAAACCTGGTAACAGATTATACTGTCATCAGTATCCTTGCTCAACTCAGTAAAGACTCATCTGCCATATCCTACCTGCTTCTGCTATTTAGCTACATCTGTGCAATAAACCCATCTGTTTGATTCTAACCTGTCTGTGTCTTGAGTCTGACCACACGTTACACTCAACTTCTAAACTTTCCCAATTCTTCCCATCAAATTCATCTCAAAAACACAATGCTTCAAGATGCTTCATGCAATCTCAAAGGACCACAGTGTGTCATAAAGGGATCTACATGCAGCTATGTAATGAAGGCAGGGTATTTAACAATTTAACAAACGTTATTATCCAAAATGAGTCTGACATCAGTTTACTGAACAGTAAAGTTAAAGTTTATTCAACTTTATTTCAATTAAATTCCATTCAACTTAATTCTGTTGAAGTTTTTCACTTCGGAACATTCATTCATGGATTTGCGCTACGCCACTGTCTTCACACACAGATGAAACTTACTACAGAAAAGTGACATAATATATCTCTTTAAATAAATACTATTTAAATTCACGACTCGTGCACTTTAATGCCCTTTGAATGTAACATGTACTGTACATTCCCTTTAAACTGGAATCATGGCAGAATATCCTGTGAAGTAGCACCTAACATAGCGCTAAATCACCATTCACCAGACTCAAGCCACCACTGCGCAAACTAGTTAGCACCTTACCGTTAAGACAACGCTTGAATGCTGCTGCCTGAACAAGAGTCCTCCTTACTGAAGTGAAAGGGTTGGCTGGTATCACTATCTTATGAATGCGGCGGCGGATCTCCACCAAATTTGGGGGATCCCTTCAGCTCGAGGAGCCCTCTCAAATGCCGCCCTCCGTGCATCGGTAGCCCCCCGGGATCGCCAGATCGGCCGGCGCCCGACCGTGACTTTGACCGGCCGTAACTCCCGGACCCCGTGGGATATCGACGCGGCGGTGGTCTCATTCGAAAGGGGGCCTCGAGACGTACACTCAATTCAGCGTTTGAGAGGGCTCCTCGAGCTGAAGGGATCCCCAGCATTTAGTGCAGATCCACGCTGTTACGGAGATACGGCCGTTAAAATGTTCAAACAATGGACAAACTACATAATTACATGATTTACAAGCATTTTATCTGCGGTTTATGTTCTGTAAAAAAATGTTCATATCGGTGGCATAACTGCGGCATATACGCCGATGCCGATATATCTGCTCATACTGGACAATAAAATCGGCAGACCGATAATGTCCACCAGACTTTTTCAAATCTGGTCTAAATTGAAGAAGCAAGTCAAGTCAAGTCACCTTTATTTATATAGTGCTTTATACAATACAGATTGTGTTAAAGCAGCTTACAGTGTTAAACATGAAAAATGTGTGCTGATAATGCAAGAGAACAATAGAAAACAGTTTATCAGTTAAAGTCAGCTCATTGTTGATTCAGTGATATCATCATCCTGCTCAGTTCAGTTCTCTCAATAGTGTCTGTGCAGTCAAGTCAACAATGTTGCCAGAAATTGTGTCCCCAACTAAGCAAGCCAAAGGCGACAGTGGCAAGGAAACCAAAACTCCATCGGTTAAAGAAATGGAGAAAAAAAAACCTTGGGAGAAACCAGGCTCAGTCAGGGGGCCAGTTCTCCTCTGGCTAGATGAAACCAGCATGGTGTGGTTTAATTTCAGGCTGCAACACATGTCAGATTGAGCAGAGGACTCGTCTGGATCTCGTGGTCTTGTGCCGATGGCTGTTGAGGTCTTCACATGGGATCTGTCTCTAGGATTCGACTAGTTGACATGGTCTCCGCTGACATTAAGGACTGTAGAGGTCAACTCTAGGTGCTGATCCACCATCTGGACTGGATACAGACTGGATCCAGAGGTGACTGCAGTGACCATCTGATGTGGATACATCAGGTGACTGGATCTGGGTGGCTACGGTGACCTTGGAATAAGTATAAAAAATACTAATATTAGCGTTGAAAGGAAGTCAAAAAAGAAGTCAGTGACCCAAAAAATTTTATTCTTGGCAAGTTTGTCATTCAACACGTACTGTACATGGGAAACAGGATTTCTGGAACAATGTGACTTGAGTCGTTTCTCTACAGTTCCAAAAATTATATCTTGGGTGAGAAGAACCCCATAGTAACTGCAAAGCATGCTGATGCTTGCAGGAAAAAACAAGGTGTTGATGACAGCGGGAAGATCCAGGGCAGAGCCAGGAGCTGGAGGCTCCAACAATGGGTCGGAGGGTTGAGGTGGAGTCCGGTGTTCAGAGGCTGGAGGCAGAGACAGGGGATCCTCACATCTAGGCATAGCTGGTGACTGGACGGCCCGAGGCGGATCCACTCAACAGGGTTGTTGCCGAGAAACTGAAAGGAGCCAGCGAAGGCGAGGCCGAGGAACAGGTAGATTCTGGAGGCGGGAGGCTGGGTGGGAACTAAGGAGATGCAGGAGATTCAGGAGATTCTATGCTGGGCGGAACCAGTGGAGACACAGGAGATACAGGACTGGAGCGGGGCCACAGGAGATGAGAGAAACAGGGGGTCAAACTCTTTCAGAATATTAAAAAAAATGCGCAGAGGGCAAGACAGCTCACCCTCGGTGGCGGGAGTGAGGACGGGGCTCCATTCCCTCGTATTTCACTAAAAGTCCCTCGGGGACGGGCAATGTTGCCTGCTTGCACACCTGGTCAGATGTGTCATGAGGCTCAGGCTCCAGGGCGATGATCAGCTCAGTCGCTTCATATTGCACTGACTCGTGTGTTGCGGCGGGCTCGGGCTCTCCTTCGGCGGTGGGCTCAAGCGATCTCTCCATGCAATGAGGTGATTGCTGGCTGGGCTCTGGATTGGCAATGGGGCTCGTGATATCCTCTGCTGGGCAGGCAGAAAATAGTGAGTCGCAACTCACCAGCACCCACTCCACAAACATGGCGAAGTTCCCTCAATGACCATCTCTGGACAGCTTTGCCTTCGCTGTTGTGTTCAGTCTGATAGTCCTCAAGGGAGCGATCCTCCTGCTTAAGCAATAATAAATCCAACAGGAATACAGGAGAAAACATGACACATCAACTGAAACACAAACAATACCAGACAAGGAACAGATGGGAACACAGGGCTTAAATACTAGAAGTGCAATCAAGGAAACATAGAACAGGTGTGAGTGACAACCAAGGAAACTAACTAGAAAACTCAGGCAGACAAACGGTGACAGAAAACTAAACTAGAACGGAACAAAACAGAATATAGACATGACAGGTGGTGACAGTGTTGTGCTTTGGGGGTGTTACAGTCACCCATCAATACTGTCCAAATTAAATTCCATGCCCTCATATATTGAAAAAGGACCTATTATGAAGTATAGTTCCTTATATACCCTATATATACAGCATTTATATAAAATATAGACCAGGGTTGTCCAAACATGTTCCAGGAAGGCAGACTTAAATTCCAACCCTACTTAAACACACCTGAACCAGCTAATCAAGAATCAGTAAAAACAGGAATTTAATTCATACATGTAATTGTTGTTAGTATAATGGATGGTGGGCATCCATTAGCAGAGGCGAAGGGAGTTCTGTTAGGCCTCTTGAAGTATGTAGTGTGTTGGTAGTATATACGATATATTATATATTTGCCAACACACACACACACACATACACACGCACACACACACACACACACACATACACATTTTTATACACATGATTTTCATACTGTTCAAACTGTATTTTCTATCCCCTAAACCTACCCCTCACACAAAACTTTCTGCATTTTTCAATGTTCAGAATTTATAATTTTGTATGATTTTTGAGCTTGTTTCCTTGTGAGGACAAAAAAAAAAGTCCCCACAAGGTCAAGGATTTTGAATATTGCCATCTTTGTGGGGACATTTTGCCCGCATAACATAGGGTATACACACACACACACACACAGTGGATTCAAAAAGTATTCAGACCCTTGCATTTTTTCACATTTTGTTGTTATAGCTTTATGCTAAAATGCTTCTAAATTAATTGATTAACTCATTTTCAACATAATCTACACTCCATACTCCATAAAGCATAAATAAAAAAAACTGATTTGTAATAACATTTATAAAAAAAAAAAGAAAGAAAGAAAGAAAGAAAAAGAAAGAAAGAAAAAAATAGAAATGGAACATATCACACATTGCTTGAGTATTCAGACCCTTAACTCAGTACTCAGCTGAAGCACTTTTGGCAGCAATTACAGACCTTTTTTGGTTGGTGCAACAAGAAATGCACTCCTGGATTTTCTGCCATTCTTCCCTGCAGATTTTCTCGAGCTCTATCAAGTTGGATGGGAATCATTTTCAGGTTTCTTTCTTTCATTTTCAAATGCTTGATTGAGTTCAAGTCCAGGTTCTGGCTGGGCCACTCAAGGACAGTCACAGAGTCATCCCTAAGCCACTCCTGGATTGTCTTGGTTGTGTGCTTAGGGTAATTGTCCTGTTGGAAGGTTGAACCTTCTGCCTAGTCTCTTTAAGGATATTAAGGATACTATTAAGGATATTTATTAAGGAAGAATATATTAAGGATATATATATATATATATATATATATATATGCATATATATATATATATATATATGCATTCAGCTGAAACACAGCCACACCATGAGCACTGTACACTTGCAATTGAGGTTCATCAGACCAGGGAATCTTGATTCTGACAGTTTTTATTTATTTATTTCTATTTTTGCAAGAGACTATCATGCATCATGCACTGAGGAGATGTTTCTGTTTGGCCATGTTGAAGGCCACTGTGCTCTTGGGAACATTTAATACAGCTGTTGTTGATTTTTTAACTTAATATTAACTTAAAATCTGAAATAAAGTTTAAAATCTATACAAAAAAAAAAAATTTATATGTTATTATAAATAAAGTAATATATATTAAGACTATCTCAAGAAGCATTTAAGTTTACACTAAAAACAATTTAGGAAAAACATGGTGATTATATTTTAATATATTATATTTTTCTAAGCAAGTAACTGGTTCTTTTTTGTGCCTTGGATATCTGTGCATTGACAAAATACATTTTAAAAATCGATATAATTTACAGAAAGTTATCAAAGTAAATAGTTTATTATCTGGAATTGAAAATTGTATGTCAGGACGTAGAACACCTTTTCTTGCACACGTCTGTCATTTTCACCCCATCATTTTATCCCCTATATCATAACATACACGGTGTTTAACAGCATAATACACTCGCCAACATCAGTCAGTCTCCACACATGCTGGCAAATGGACAGTGGCTGGTGCTATGAGCTGGAGGTCTGAAGGATTGTTTTATTATCTCAGAGTGAAGAAACTTCTCCATTGCTCCCCTCCTGAGAGCAGCAGTGACCACGCTGCAGAGAGAGCGCACTGCAGGTGGGGAAAAAAGCAATTTCATGGTTCATTCAGCCTGTAATGTGTGGCTGTAATCTTCAGACAGAGTCTGGCTTTTTGTTTAAGTTTCTCAAAGGACAGAGCTGAGCCCGGCCCAATTAATCATTCTGCTGTGAACAGCGATGGTGGGGGAAATGAAAGGCTGGAAAATTGTGAGCTTGTGTATGTGCAAATACACGTGTTTAAATAACACATTGCTTGTGTAATGTTACATCTAAATTTGTTCCACATGCATGTACAACTTCAATAACACAGGTTCACTGAAACACGTTGTGAGTCAGTACATGAATATGTTGCAGTGTGGATTAGGTAATCCTCTCCGGCTGATGCATTAGCTCTCGCCATCTCTCCTCCTTTGTTTTCATCTCTGAGTGGCGGTCTGAAGCTTTCAAATATGCAGAGAAAAAAAAACAAAAAAACAAGAACAATCACAGCATGAGGGTCATTTTCTGCAAGAGCTCACCTCTGCTTCCCCAGCAGCCTCTTGCCCAGCAGGAGCACTAAATGAACACTTCACTTCACGGCACTGTGCCTCAGCGCTGATGAGCCCTAACTACAGGAGGAGGAGGAGGCGAAAAGGAAGAGTGGAGGGTGCAAGGAAAACGAGTGTGGGAAAACAAACACTCCATCTCCGCTTCATTTGGCCCTCAAATGTAGAGATACGCTCACCTGGAGGGGTGGCAACTGGAGTCGTGGCAGCTCACTTCTGGCCTAGGCGAACCCTGACAGGGAAGAAAAAACAAGAACAATCACAGCATGAGTGTCATTTTCTGCAAGAGCTCACCTCTGCTTCCCCAGCAGCCTCTGCCCAGCAGGAGCACTAAATGAACACTTCATTTCACGGCACTGTGCCTCAGCGCTGATGAGCCCTAACTACAGGAGGAGGAGGAGGCGAAAAGGAAGAGTGGAGGGTGCAAGGAAAACGAGTGTGGGAAAACAAACACTCCATCTCCGCTTCATTTGGCCCTCAAATGTAGAGATACGCTCACCTGGAGGGGTGGCAACTGGAGTCGTGGCAGCTCACTTCTGGCCTAGGCGAACCCTGACAGGGAAGTAGCGTTTGTGTTTGTGAGCGAGATTAGCAAGACCATGATGAGGAAAGTCTAAGAATATTATATGAGGGACTGATACGGCGGTGTCACGGCTCGGAGCCCATTGGTTTTTCTCTTACACCTGTTTGGCTTAATCTAATTACTCAGCCAGAACATATGCTAGCCGGTTGGCCGCTGTGGAATTGGAAGATGTCGACACCGGCGGAGCATGAAATATGGAACAGATCATGTGTGGCCATGAGACATGAAGGGAAGACGAAGTGTGGATGAGAAAGAATGTGTTGTGTGTGTGTGAAACTGAGAGGGTGTTTGTTTTTACACTTGATGTACTCAGAAAACCAAAACATTGTGTAAACCAACGCTTGACATCGCTCACGCGACTAGTTCAGAAATATTCCACTGTAGCCTCATTATGTTGAAGAGATATTCCATACACAAAACCAGCGCAAATCAGCAAAAGTCGTCTGTTGGGGGTTGAGAGTAATTTAGCAGGGTGGCATGAGCCTATTTCTGAAGCATTCATCATGTTATACCTTCAGTCAATTTCAGAATTGTTTTTTATTAGGTTTTTTTGTTCTCTTTGTTGTTCAGAGTGTTTATTTGCACGCATAAGAGGGATTTGACGTTTTGTATCCGAGCAAATAAAAGCGGAAAAGTGCTTCAGAGTGGAATTAATTAGCGTGCTCTTAAACATGAGCGTGCGGCGAGTGTTTTTGTTTGTAGGGTGAGGCTAAGCAGCAGTGTGGTGAGGGGGTGGATCGCAGGCAGGTTAAAATGACTTGTTATGCTGGAGATCATCATGATAGGATTCCAATTGGTCAGTGCTGACGAACAATCATCATGGCCCATCGGAAAAAGCGCTTCATTCCTGGTATGACCTCTTGAATGCTGATGGATATGAGTGTTTGTGCATGTGAATGAGGAAAATTCAGGGCGGCAGTTCAGCTTAATGCAGATGTCTGAATGACAGACAAAAACACCAGGGAAGAAAATATAAAGCAATTCTTTCTGTTTGTATGTTACTGAAGACAATTTATTATAATTCTTGATGAGATTGCATCTCAATGTCAGCTGAATCATTTCATGTCTGTTGTTCCATTGTAATCAACATAATCAATAAAAGAAGTGACATCGATAATAGAAGTGACATGTCTGTAGTGCAGTGGAGAATAAAATGTCTGTTCTGGGTCAGATAAGATCCAGGTAAAGCAGGATGACGTTTGGATCGTTGCTTGCTTAACATCTCCATTTTTGAAGTGTCTGAGGAGAGTGATCTTATCACGGATTAACGAGACGATAGAGCTCCCATGTCTTAAATGGGCATGGCCACATACCAGGCATGGCTTACAGGCCTTCAATTAGAAGATCCTAACATACTTGTCATTTTTAGTGCAGGAAACTAATAGAAATAGAGGTTCATCTCTCAATAAGACCCAACAGTACGCTGTCAAACTTTACCTAGCCTAGCATAATATTATTGATCATGTTCATTAGTCATTGGTCATATTCAGGTGTTGGAAAAACAAAAAAAACAGTATCTACACTGACTGTGTTACTGGTTTATAACCGTGCGGGAGAATGATATTCCTACATGTGCACCACTGCAAGCACCACAATAAAATCAGGCATTGGTAAACAATATCAGGGGCGTCATGCACTTATTATTTTTGAGGGGGCACGAGTCAAAAACTCCCATTATAATCACTGAAGCTGTTTACACTGTGAAATGCTTACTTACATTGAACTCACATCTGCACTTCGTTGTTTCTGATGAGAGAATTAATTCGCCAGAGAGCAGAAGTCCGGTGTTTCAGCGATGACTCATCTGAACGCCTCTGATTGGCCATTGCGTTCATAAGCTCAACAGAATCATGTGTGACTGGTTATACTTCGCAGCGCTGTAAAAACGCGTCTGTCTCTGGCTCAGCACCAGCCAAAGCGCGAACACAGATTTGAATTCTCTTACACCTGTTTGGCTTAATCTAATTACTCAGCCAGAACATATGCTAGCCGGTTGGCCGCTGTGGAATTGGAAGATGTCGACACCGGCGGAGCATGAAATATGGAACAGATCATGTGTGGCCATGAGACATGAAGGGAAGACGAAGTGTGGATGAGAAAGAATGTGTTGTGTGTGTGTGAAACTGAGAGGGTGTTTGTTTTTACACTTGATGTACTCAGAAAACCAAAACATTGTGTAAACCAACGCTTGACATCGCTCACACGACTAGTTCAGAAATATTCCACTGTAGCCTCATTATGTTGAAGAGATATTCCATACACAAAACCAGCGCAAATCAGCAAAAGTCGTCTGTTGGGGGTGAGAGTAATTTAGCAGGGTGGCATGAGCCTATTTCTGAAGCATTCATCATGTTATACCTTCAGTCAATTTCAGAATTGTTTTTTATTAGGTTTTTTTGTTCTCTTTGTTGTTCAGAGTGTTTATTTGCACGCATAAGAGGGATTTGACGTTTTGTATCCGAGCAAATAAAAGCGGAAAAGTGCTTCAGAGTGGAATTAATTAGCGTGCTCTTAAACATGAGCGTGTGTTTTTGTTTGTAGGATGAGGCTAAGCAGCAGTGTGGTGAGGGGGTGGATCGCAGGCAGGTTAAAATGACTTGTTATGCTGGAGATCATCATGATAGGATTCCAATTGGTCAGTGCTGACGAACAATCATCATGGCCCATCGGAAAAAGCGCTTCATTCCTGGTATGACCTCTTGAATGCTGATGGATATGAGTGTTTGTGCATGTGAATGAGGAAAATTCAGGGCGGCAGTTCAGCTTAATGCAGATGTCTGAATGACAGACAAAAACACCAGGGAAGAAAATATAAAGCAATTCTTTCTGTTTGTATGTTACTGAAGACAATTTATTATAATTCTTGATGAGATTGCATCTCAATGTCAGCTGAATCATTTCATGTCTGTTGTTCCATTGTAATCAACATAATCAATAAAAGAAGTGACATCGATAATAGAAGTGACATGTCTGTAGTGCAGTGGAGAATAAAATGTCTGTTCTGGGTCAGATAAGATCCAGGTAAAGCAGGATGACGTTTGGATCGTTGCTTGCTTAACATCTCCATTTTTGAAGTGTCTGAGGAGAGTGATCTTATCACGGATTAACGAGACGATAGAGCTCCCATGTCTTAAATGGGCATGGCCACATACCAGGCATGGCTTACAGGCCTTCAATTAGAAGATCCTAACATACTTGTCATTTTTAGTGCAGGAAACTAATAGAAATAGAGGTTCATCTCTCAATAAGACCCAACAGTACGCTGTCAAACTTTACCTAGCCTAGCATAATATTATTGATCATGTTCATTAGTCATTGGTCATATTCAGGTGTTGGAAAAACAAAAAAAACAGTATCTACACTGACTGTGTTACTGGTTTATAACCGTGCGGGAGAATGATATTCCTACATGTGCACCACTGCAAGCACCACAATAAAATCAGGCATTGGTAAACAATATCAGGGGCGTCATGCACTTATTATTTTTGAGGGGGCACGAGTCAAAAACTCCCATTATAATCACTGAAGCTGTTTACACTGTGAAATGCTTACTTACATTGAACTCACATCTGCACTTCGTTGTTTCTGATGAGAGAATTAATTCGCCAGAGAGCAGAAGTCCGGTGTTTCAGCGATGACTCATCTGAACGCCTCTGATTGGCCATTGCGTTCATAAGCTCAACAGAATCATGTGTGACTGGTTATACTTCGCAGCGCTGTAAAAACGCGTCTGTCTCTGGCTCAGCACCAGCCAAAGCGCGAACACAGATTTGAATTTAGCAGCTAGTGATGTGCTGCACATCACACCTGTGTGATTGTATCAAATATAAAAAATATTATTCCACTTGGCTCGAAAATCTTAGGGGGCCCCCTCGGTTTGAATGGGCATGACGCATCTGACCAATATGGATTGGAAATGTCTTTATATTGATTGAGAAAACACTGGAATGATGCCATGAAACAAATAACAGTGTGTAGCTGAAGTTAATTTTTTCAAGCGATATTGGCCTATTCAATTAAAACCTACTTTCAGCCTAACACTGTGCTTTAATCAACTGATAAGAAGTTATCATAACAAGAGTGTGTAAAAAGAAACATGCAGCCTTCAATATTCATCGAATGTGGCCCCTCAGCTAAGCACCATGGACAGCGTAATGACCAGGCCATGAGAAAGAAGGAAACTATGGACCTATTTGACAGACTGTGATGACATGTTTTAATGGTCATCAGCATCGCAAATCCTGATTTTTATATATATTTTTTTAAATTGTATGTACATTTATAACACTTTACTTTGTATTATATTACCTTTGCATCAAATAATAATAAAAAAAAAAACTAGTTATCGCTGCTGCGAGTGTGATTCTAATACAGCATCTATGGGAGTGAAGGTAAATTTGACATTGTTTTCTCTTCTAACTGCCATGGTTTTTCTCTATTTTTTCCTTTTCTGAAAGTCGTGAAAACACTTTCATGGAGTTTTTCTTTTGTCTTTTTACATTCATTATATTTTTTAACACAGGTAAATTTTTATGTGTACTGTGTAATGATGTCAAATTAAAGGTTTAACTTTAAAGTATATTTTAAATGATTTTCAATAAGCTTGCTTTAAAAACATGCTTGTTTTATTTTTTTGACTAACAAACTATGCATTAGTATGTTAGTCAAAACATCAAAATAAGCAATATTTTCTGTAAAGTAGGCTTGATTATAACTTGTTTATAATGTTTTTCGATATTACGAGTTAATAATTTCAAATGTACTAAACTGCCCATTCATCATTACAAATGTGTCATTACAAATATATTTAAATACATGACATACAAGTTTCAAAAGAAATCTTAAGTATATTTCAGTTTACCATAAATACTTGGCAGTATATTCAGAAGTACACTTTAACCATATTTCAAATACAGGGTTTATAAAGGTATTATAAAGGTTATCTAATTGCCTTTAATACAAATTAACTATAAACTTTATTTTAACTTAATTTATAATTAACAACACATTTTATTTAATTGGATTTAACATGCAGTTAAGTGTCAGAAAACATTACTTTCAGTTTGTACTTTATTCTTTTACATATTCTTTTAGTTCCGTAATCAGCACTCTTTTTAAAGTATGGTAAAGAGTATGGCTGAGTTTTGACACAAATTTCACAATTCGATTCGATTATCCTTCACAAGCTTTCAATTCGATTTGATTCGATTATTTTGGATATATATCAGGTACAAGACATGGCAAATTTTCTAAAGGAAAAAAAATCTCTCAACTAATGCTGTAAAATACTAATAATGCTGAGTCAATAATATTTTTGGAAGGCTGAAATTTGCTGATTTCTATAAAAACACTTAAAATCTACTCAATAAAGTTTTTGTAATATTAAAGTTATAATACTAACTTTAACTTTAAATTACATAATTATATTTCTACTCCAATTTGTTTTTTGAAATATAAACATTTAAATGGTGGTTGTCACAAAAACGGATTTATTCAAACATAAATTAAATACTGAAGAACAGTAAAAAATTATATTTAGCAAACTTCTCCTCTCTAGAGTAAATTTTTCTAGCTGACTAATGAGTTCATGGTCACCGAATATGTTTTTCTGTGGTAAATGTGACGTTACGTGACATTGTTTACAAGCTATTGTCGTCTTTCCACGTTTGAAACACTGATAGAGCGATTACATGAGACAGGATACAGATTTTGGTAAGTTGTGCTCTTTCTTTTAACATACCTTCGGATGTTAATTCATGTTTATTTCATGCTATAACTGCTTTTAAAGCAGAGGAGATGATCAGTTCACGCTGCCTCCTCTAACCGAGGTGCTACAGCGATCTCACTCCACATTAAACAGCGCCAAAACGACATGAATATTGTAATAAAATGGACAGAATTTGAAATCTGATACTTTGTTTCATATCAAAAGTAACAAATAACAAAGCTTATTGCAATTTATTGGATGGGAGGCACGCTACAATGTTCCGTTCATTATCTGACAGGCTAGACCTATCAATTCTTGGGATTTATGAATTGATATCGTTTCATAAAAATAAGAATTGATTAAAATCGAGAAATCAATATTTTTTACCCAGCCCTAGTAAAGAGCACTGCTTTTTCTGGGAATACATGCAGATTCACAGATGCAGTTGCTTCTTCAGCTGATCACCTAAGCCGTAATGTGGTTAATAATAAGAAAGTACATAGTCACTTAGCTAACAACTATCCTGAGCTGTGATGTGAAAGGCATCAGACAGGGAAAATTTAAGTATATTTCTTGGTTTAATAAGCCCTCCAATAAATTTTAAAAAAGGTCACACATTGATTTATTCATTTGGCTGATGTCAGGATGTTGCGGTAGTTCCGTTTCAATTAATCATCTTTTGGACTAGATTTTGATTCCTGAAAGAAAAGTTTGATTCCTTACAATTTGAGCCCTTTAAAATCGTCCGATAGAGGGAGAGATAGTTGGAAAGAGACTATATGTAGTGGCAGTGTCCAGGAATGTTGTGTTGGTTTCTCAAAGATACACCCACTCATTTCCAGTGGTACAGCTAAGCTCTCACTCCCTGAAGTGGAGACACTTGAAACACTAAGAGTGACAGAAACTTCACATAAGCTAGGAGGGCTCCCTCTCTCACGCCTCACCCTGAGGCCGTTCCACTGTTCTCCCAGGTCATAGGCCACCCTGCATGGAAGCGTAGCGTTACTGTTACAGGTAGAGATTAGAGGGGTGATAGTCCATGATCCCTCGCCTAAAAAAAGAGGAGGATAAAAGAACGTAAGTTGGGATACGCGGGGGGCTCTCGTACTCTCTGTGGCGAGCCGTAGTTGTTTCGCTTCACTCCCAGTCACAGGTGCCACCCAGCAGTACCACAACCATGTAATCCCCCCAAATCCAGCCGCTTCCGACGAGTGCTAACCAGGAATGTTCTAGCAGGGTCAATGGATTAGATGCAATTCACGGACATGGCTTGGCTTGAGAGGCAGAATTAGAGGAAGAAGGGACAGAAACGGAGGGGGGGGGGGGAAG
>NW_015628289.1:156358-177236 GCF_001515625.1 Sinocyclocheilus rhinocerous
GTTTCAATTAATCATCTTTTGGACTAGATTTTGATTCCTGAAAGAAAAGTTTGATTCCTTACAATTTGAGCCCTTTAAAATCGTCCGATAGAGGGAGAGATAGTTGGAAAGAGACTATATGTAGTGGCAGTGTCCAGGAATGTTGTGTTGGTTTCTCAAAGATACACCCACTCATTTCCAGTGGTACAGCTAAGCTCTCACTCCCTGAAGTGGAGACACTTGAAACACTAAGAGTGACAGAAACTTCACATAAGCTAGGAGGGCTCCCTCTCTCACGCCTCACCCTGAGGCCGTTCCACTGTTCTCCCAGGTCATAGGCCACCCTGCATGGAAGCGTAGCGTTACTGTTACAGGTAGAGATTAGAGGGGTGATAGTCCATGATCCCTCGCCTAAAAAAAGAGGAGGATAAAAGAACGTAAGTTGGGATACGCGGGGGGCTCTCGTACTCTCTGTGGCGAGCCGTAGTTGTTTCGCTTCACTCCCAGTCACAGGTGCCACCCAGCAGTACCACAACCATGTAATCCCCCCAAATCCAGCCGCTTCCGACGAGTGCTAACCAGGAATGTTCTAGCAGGGTCAATGGATTAGATGCAATTCACGGACATGGCTTGGCTTGAGAGGCAGAATTAGAGGAAGAAGTGACAGAAACGGAGGGAGGGAGGGAAAGAAAGAAAGGCAAAGCGAATGAAAGAAGGACAGCATTATATTAAAATGAGCTTGCCAGGTGGTCTCCCGAAAAGTGGACACAGTGTGTCGAGAAATCTGAAAAGACCCAGCTTCTCTCGCCGTCCATTGGCTCTCGCTTTAAAAAGCGAGAAAATAAGAGCGCCAGCGAGGGGGGTGGAGGTAGGGTTTGGAGGTTGCACTGATGTGCTCTATTGAGGTCTCAGTGAAATGTCTGTCAGGCTTGGTTTACCACAATCACAGCAGTGATTAGACTTCTTTTGATGATAGGTTTAGTTTTCTGGCCATTGGAGAGAAAGAGGGGAAGAGTATAGACTGGGGGAGGTGCGGGTGGGATGGGCAGAAGGAACAGGGAGGGGTACCGGGATGGCATATTAATGTCCCACACCGGGAGGGACCTCCTACGTAATTTCCCAGCGGGTCAAAGGGGTCAGGTTTGTATTTAGTTAGTGGTAATGATCTCGTTAGGGATCTGAATGGACCACCGTCTAAGCCTTTTCAGGACAGCGAGCGTGCCTGTCCGCTGCCCCTCCCCCAGCCGCCGCTGTGTGGGCTTCCACAGCCCCTGAACTGTGATTAATAGACTTCCAGGGCTTAATAACTTGCAAAACAGCATTAAACAAGAGACGGCCTGGGACAATCGGCCCAAGGGAGCCCGGGAAGGCCGCAAAGGCGGTGGGCCGTAAACAGGGACGGCAACAATCGCCAATGCCTGGAATTAACTGAGACGGCAGCGGAGAGCACAATGCTACAGCTGGCCACTGGCGAGATGCCAAACTCCTTTGCAGCTTCCAGGTGGCCTGAGCCCAGCCCAGACCGAATCTTTTCAGTTTTGTAAGTGTTAAAAGATAGAGAATGGGGAGGGAGGGAGCAAGCAAGTGTGTGTTTGTGTGTGTGCGCGGGGTGGGACGGACAGTGAGAGGAAGCCATTGAGCAGGGACAAGAAAGAGAGTAAAGAGCAGAGAGTGATAAGCAGATAATAGGCAGCACATTCAATGGAACAAGTAATCCTTGACATGTCAAAGCCCATATATGAGCGTGCTTTGTTTTTGCAATTCGCTTCACCCACAACACTAAAATGCGAAAAATGGGCATGGTGACCCATACATACACAAACACACACAAACAACCCCCCTCCGCCGCCCCACATATCTTCCAGCCCCTGCACTCTCTGTTCCCACCCTTGTGCTCTCTTGTGTAAATACAAATGTGCTCAGCATGGCGGCTTGTTCAGTCCGCCCTCTCTTCATGTAATGTAGCGTTTCCTTTCTTTCGACTGTGGGTGTGCATTTTATGCCAATATATGTCTGCTTTTTGTACCAAAGTTTCCCTGTACCTCCAAAGTAGCACTTTTGATGAAGAAAGGCTACTACGTAACTTATTTGAGGGATTTTTTGCACCGACATGCCATAAGTAAATTTCTAAATCACAAGTCTCATGTCATTTTGATATCGGAATTAGTGTTTTACATTGAACATGTATCTGCATATTTTGAATATTGGGAAGTGTAACAAAAGATACAATTTTAAAAAGTAATGGATGTCGAATAAATAATATAAATGTGAAAATTATGCGAAGAAAGTTTCCTAAAGAAAACAAGTTCATAAATCTAACCTCTGCTTAACATATGCATACGCACATACACCTATAGGAGCAATGTTTGTATTGGTTTGATGGATGTGTCTCTTTGTGAAAAGGCACTGATTGTGCTCCATACTGAAAACATGTGGCCTCTGCAAGCGGGGACACAAGGATGGGTGGCAGAGCAGCATTCGGAGAAGCTTATAATCAGAGCATCAATTAAACAGGCCTGCTAAATGGCCATTGGCAGGAAACACATAAATTGTGCAGTATGTGCTCAATTATCACCAATCATGAGATAATTCTGAAGGTACCTGCTTAGAACAGGTAAGAAAATTTTTCCCCCAATCTGTCACCTAACGCCATATTTATATATATATATATATATGTATATATAAAACTGTGATCAGTTTTGTACCATTTTTAATATGTCCTAAAGTCTGAGACCACATTAAGTCTTAGTTTTTCTTTTAAACCAGGAAATAATCAATGTTTTTACAACATTTTAGAAATTTCATATTGTAAAACGAATACGAAATTGTATATAAGAAGCATATAATCCTTCTCTATTTCTAGGTCAGTAATTAAATAAGCAAATACGCAATCTTGACCATATTCACCCCTTTGCACGAAAAGTAAAATTTTCATGCTTTCAACAAATCACTTAAGGAACATTCCCAAATCATGCTGGAATAACATAGATCATCAGTTTTTGTTCTTGCAAGTTCGAGTGCGTGAGAAAGAAATATTAAATCCTAAATAAGATATATTTTTTTCAGTTCAAATGTTGTTTCGTCCAGCAGTGTTTTAATTGCATGCAATTAGAAATCATGTAATGTTTAGATTCAATAGGACTTTATAAACCTGCTACTACAAAAGTGAAAATATAGGGGGGAAAACCTCTTCCAGCCACTTTTTCAGACGTCTAAAGATGTTTGACATATTCTTTTTGCTGCTCGTCAGAGCTGCATTTAATTTAAAGATGACTGACGAATATTTAGTCCACTTCTAATCTGTTTTCCCAGCAGACGATCTGCAATGAGTCCATTTCTATTTTAGAAATATCTGAAACCTTTCAAGCAGAAAATACATGAAAGTGAAATGCGAACAAGTGTGTGTGAAGAGAATGAGCGTGTTAGTGTTGTTTAATGGCAGAACTAAGAGAGAGTTCAAAAATGTCTGAGTGCTTTGCAGCCCTTCACTTTTTTCTTGCGTCATCTCGCTCCTCCTCATTCCCTTTTTTTCCCATCCCAGAAAACCTTTTTGTGTCTCCTTTTGTGTCTTCCTCTCTTTTTTGACCTTTCTCAGTTCCCTCGTCCCACCCTTTCTCTCTGCTTCTCCCAGCTGTCGCTGGCTCGGCCTCTATCGTAGTGTGGGGGTCTGGGAGGGCCGGTACGGGTGGGCTCCTCTGCAGTGCTAAGCCCCTGACTCCATGCTTAGCCCTGCCATGAATAATGGATTGAAAAAATACATTTATCTTTTAATAGCCATGGCCTCCCCCTCGGCCCCCTCCGGCTACTCCCACTCTGTTAGGCTGACACTAGAGGCTGAGGTTCACACTCGTCAATTGTCTCCTGTCTGTTTGAAGCCGTCGCTTCTTAGTGTCCTAGAGAAGTTTAATCAGGCTTGATTTGATCTGCCAGCGATATACTTCTTCCTTTTTTCTCTAATAAATGGGAATTATCAAACATTCGTTATTGTGTGTGTTTTCTTTTCTTCAAAAGTTTGGTGTTTGCAACCATAATTTGTAATGCAATATAATTTTTTATGCATATATCAAGAATATTGAACTCATCAAAAAGCTAACGAGTGACCACTCTGTCCTGAAATTTAGTTGGCATTGTATTTAAGAGAACAATACAATTATGTCGTAGCCTCAGTTATGGCTTTCTCATTTGTCATAGTACTGTATGTTCTCAAAAGTGTCAAATCACAACATCTGAAGGGAGGCAAATGCCACCTAATGCTGAAACATTTTGAAATCAAAATCAAAATGAATCATATGATTTTGCTCTAATTTTAATGTTTTGTTCTAATGTTGCCGTTACTATTGATTAATAGCTTTATAATAACATATACTTGAGTTACTATAATAAAATAATAATAATAGCATGGTTTTATGCATGTTGAAAACAATTCAAGCGAAAATGCTTCAATATATGTACATTACCATAAGAGATGAAAGAATATTGTAATGAAGAAAGAAGGCATGCATTTTTTTTTTGTTGTTGTTTTAGAGTATTCAGTTTCATCATAAGATTCCTAGAGATGGGAAGAAGCATCATACACCGGAGAGGGAGAGAGAGACTATTTGCACAGCCAAATGAAGTATTTGCAACACAAATAAAGGAGAGATACTTCAGCGGATCATTTCCCCTCACTCTTAATAAAGTGCCTTTGAATCTCATCTCAACCAGCCTCTCAGGCCCCTCTCTCTAATACACCAATAACTCGGCTTACTTTGTTTAAACGGGATGAGGAAGATTTGTGAGTGGAAGAATATATCTCCTCTTTCATCCTCTCATCTACATGTAAGCCATGGCCTTAGTGACAACAGCCAGTCTAAAGCAAAATTGCTTGAACAGGCCAACATTGTGTGCCTGCTTGAACTGCACTCATAATACTTTTTTTCTTTTTAATTAATAGTATTACATTTTGGTTTATACCGTTTCACAGATCATAATTTCATTGCTTTAATGTCTGGTGTTGGTTGCAGTGTTAAAAGCAAACTATCCCAGAATACCTTTAATGCTGTAACACATCTAAACTGACTGTGAATTAATTTATTTGTCATGTTAATTTTGAAATGTTTACATTTATAATGATTATGTTTTGAATGTGAAACGATTAACACAGTACGATACCAAAAATACCCAGTGTGCCAAAAATGATTATTTGTTATTCTTTAATGTCGTTTCCCTAAATTCATATTATTTGTTCCTTAGATTGATCTATGCTAATTATGATCACCACAGGATCAGGAGAGGATCCCGAAACACATCCAGCTACAGTCCGTCTGCGTGTAATATGATATTACTGAAGATGAGTTCTGCATTCAAATCATTTTCTTTTAGTCTCAAGGAAAATGCATCTAATTACTAGGCTCTGACATCTTTAAGTAAAATGTTTTTTTTTTGTTTTTTTTTACTTGAAATGTATTTTATAAATTACTCTTTTTTTCCTTATATGATTGAAATGAAGTAAGTTAGTAGAGCAAAGATATAAATCAAATTGCAGTTGTAAATGGGTAATTACGAACATGTAGCGAAATCTCTCTCTCTCTCTCTCTCTCTATACATATATGTATATATATTAAAGGTGTTCTATGAGCAAATACTATTTCAGTCTCTCTACTTCAAAAATTCACGTTTAATTCAATGTTATTTGCAGCTTCTTTGTTGTTATTTGTGAAATTTACTAGCAATTTCTGAGTGAAAAATGTTCAAAATAAATCCTGCTCCACAGTAAAAGAGTTACTCTTAAATAGAAATACTATTGTCCTCAAATCATTCTTTCACTGAGCTGTAGTCTGTATAACTACCATCTTCATTTCCACACTTGCGGTCAAATAAACGGCATCGTATAAACCCTTACTACCCCACTTTTTCTGGCCGTCCCTGCAGCAGGAAGAGCTGTACATTGGCCAGGGCCTCCTCAGCACTGCTTTCTGGGGTTGGAGAAGCAAAAAGAGACAGAGAGAGGAGACCGAAAGCCTCATTTATCATCACTTGTGTGGGCAGTGTTGCCAAGGCAACACTCAGGCTGGCAAATGCCACTGCGTGGAATACTAATGAGGCACTTGGCAGGGCTGCTGGCGGGGCTGCACAGAGCGCTACGCCACACGGAGGACACTGCTGTCACTCTGCTCCAGGAACCCTTACAGCTGAGGTAAACAGGCAAAAGGGAAATCAATTAAGGGCCTTCCATAGGGCTTGGCAAGTGTGTTAATCTGCAAAGCCATGTTTAAAATAATGTTTCAATCTGCCCGCAGTACCCTCCAACATCTGGCGCGAATAAACTAGAGGAAAAACAAAAACAAACATGCGAGACAGAACAAGGAAGTTCAACTTCAGTCAGCTCTAGCAGCATATCAGATATTATGATTTACCTCGGACCAGCAGTTTATGCATATTACTAACTATTTAAACATTAATGCTGAATAGCTGTAATACCCTATCCTGAATCATCAACCTGTGCCATTTAATCTAGCAATAATTTTACAAATAAATGAATTATAATACTTTTCAAAGTCAGAGACACTGCTGAATAGCTGTAATACCCTATCCTGAATCATCAACCTGTGCCATTTAATCTAGCAATAACTTTACAAATAAATGAATTATAATACTTTTCAAAGTCAGAGACACTTAATGCTATACTTCCATATTATTATGCAATACAATATTTTGTGTTATTCTTAAAGCTATAGGTTTGAGCAAATGTAACAAATTTAACACGAAAGGCCCTAATAAAGCTGGTCTGATGCTGTCCTCCAAACATAAAATATTCTGTGTTAATTAATTAATGCAATAATTGTTATTGCAATCATTCATTAAAGTATAAAACAATGTAATAACATTCCATGTAATCAAAAGATGAGATGAAACTATTTTAGCACCATTGATATGAATTTGAGCAATAACTACAGCATTCTTGATTAACACTTTACAATAAGGTTCCATTAATTGACATTAGTTAATGCATTAACTAACAATGGGCAATTAATTTCTTAATCTTTGTTAACTGTTAAAAAAACTAGTTGTTTGTTCCCGTCTGGTCAATTAAATAAAATTAACAGATAATTTTTTATTTTAATAATCTTGTTAGTAAACAACAATGTTGATTTTAATAATGTTGTTAGTAAATGTTTAAATTAACATTAAGATTAATAAATTCAGAAGTATTATTGTTAGTTCATGTTAACTAATGTGGTTAACTAATGTTAGCAAATGGAACCATACTATAAAGTGTTATCAAATTTTTTTGTATATTTGTATAAACACACACACACACACACACACACACACACACACGTCTGGTTTGCTATCCTTGTGGGGACTCTCCATAGGCATAATGGTTTTTCTACTGTACAGACCGTATATTCTATTGCCCTACACCAACCCTACCCCTAAACCTACCCCTCACAGGAAACTTTCTGCATTTTTAGATTTTCAAAAAACTTAATTCTGTGTGATTTATTAGCTTGTTTACCTGTGGGGACCTCAATTTAGGTCCCCACCGTGACACGAGTCCCCATGAGTCTGTGTATTCAGGTTTAAGTCCCCACCAGAATATATAAACCTGTACACACACACACACACAAAGCATACCATTACAGACTTTTAAACATACTAATTCAAAGCCTTTAAATACTTTCCATATGCTACTGCTTTCTCATAGCATGGGCTACTGTATGATGCCTGCTAAAGAAGCAAACTGCAGGTAAATATAGGCACTAAAACCTTCCGTCAACACCTCTGTCTTAACAAGACTGCTCATTTCCACCTGACAGCTTAGTATGGTATCTCCCCTCTCATCTCTCTTTTCCTACAAGAAATGGTGCAGGGGATAAATTAAGCTGGAGCATGTCTTTTCTCTTCTCTCTGCGCTACTTTATTGATTCGGGTACTTTGATCGAGCAGGTCCTAATCAATTCTTCAGCGGTGAGACGTGGGCAAAATCATTTCCCCGACAAACCCCTTTAAATGACTTGTCATTAATTTGCCTCTTTAGTGGCACTTGTTTACTCAGAAAACGAGATGCGTTTGGCGTTCTCTGTCTATTAGCAGGGGTTGTGCTCTTTGGGGGATTTTCATGGGCTGCTAAGCGTCAGGGAGGGCACAAGGAAGGATTGTATACACCATGTTTGCTCATCCTTACCGAGTCACTTATTAGCGCTAATTGGGTGGGACAGTTCAAACAAGCACAGCAAAGTGGGGTGTCACACAAGCGTGATATGGGTGCAAACAGGCAGACAGCGGTGGCGTTGGTGCTGTATGGTGGTGGGGGTTACGTTGCCCACCGCTCCGGTCAAACGACCATGCTCTCTTCTGCCAACCTCCAAAGTGCTGTTCTGGATCCAAGCCTGGCATATAAAGGTTCTTTATTGGCATCGTTAGTTCCATGCAGAACCTTTAAGATCCATGGAATCTTTCAACTGCACAAAAGGTTCATTTACAGTGGCATTTTTAAAATGCTCTTCACATGGAGAAACTAATGGTTCTTTTAAGAACTGTTCAATGAAAGGTTCTTGGGGGAACCAAAAACCTTCTTCTATGGCATCGCCTTTTGGAACCTTAATTTTTTAAGAGTATATATAAAGTCCTCCATGCACCTCAAGTCTCTTGTAAACGGGGAAATGCTGGGAACCTAGCACACGGGCACATATGAAAAATAATATGGCCAGCCATAACACTTAATACATCGACAGCTGATAGAAGAAAGCTCACAAAGAAGCATGGCCCATCCAGAACATTAATTCACGGCCAATACAGGGTCTCAACAGTCATGTGATGTTACACACAGCCCCCCCTCCGGCCCCTGGGAACTTTATACTAATGAAAAATCACACCATCTCAATGTCAACACCAAGACCCTTTCTCCCCCGTAGTACTGTTTAGGATGCGTTTTGGCTAAAAGATGCTAATTTCCAGGGATTATTTACCTCCATAATAGCTGCAATTATATTCCATGCTAACCGATTTAAAGTATAAGCACCAATTAGTAACTGGTCATTATCTTGAGCATTTGAAACTCGCAGTGAAGTAATAGGCTGACATTTCCTAGCCTGTGCAGGGGAATTGCCGTATAATTAGAGCCTGTTTAGCTTCAGTCTCCAGAAGATGATATAAAATCACGGTTCTATCATTCTGCATCATGCCAAGAGCAAAAATCCTACTGAAATCACGAAAGATAACTTGTCAAATAAGGTAAAGTGGAGTTTAAATTCTTTCAGTAGATTGTTTTAATGAGCCCTGCATTCTCTTCTGTTAAAGCGGGGTAATTAGCATTAATTACGCACAATACATAGCATGTGTCATGATCTGACTCCTGTTCCCGTCTTGTGTTTGGACTTTTGTGTCACTTCCTGTCTTTTGTAGTCATTTTGTAGTTCTTTTGTTTCATTGGTCCTCTTGATTACTTTCCCAGGTGTGTCTTGTTACCTTGTCATCTTGTTAGTGTCTCTGTGTATAATAGTTCTGTGTTTTAGTCAGTCTGAGTCAGTCGTTGTCTTTGCGAAGTTGTGGCATGTTGTTTCTGTTTCCTGGTTCTCTCTGTGTTTGGTTCTATGTTTCTGGATTTGGATTACCTTTTGTTTTATTAAATGTTCCACTGATTGCATTTGGATCCTACCTTGACTCTTCCTTGCATTGACGTGTTACAGAATGACTAGAACAAAGGCAGAACTGACTATTTTTTTCACATGCCTTACAGTTTGGAAGTACAGTGTTTTTTTGTTTTTGGGGTTCCTATTGTTCAGTGAAGAACCTTAAATATCTATGTAACCTTTCCACTGCTCAAAAGGTTCTTTATAGAGAAAAAAAGGTTCCTTCGATTATTAAAATGTTCTTCACACTAAGAAGAAAATAAAATGATTATTTTGAGAACTGTTCGCTGAAAGGTTCTTTAAGGAACCCAGAATGGAAACTGTGAAATCACTGCACAATCCTCTTAAAAATAAAGAGTTATCAACTTTTATTCTTTAGTTTTAATTAATCTAGCTTTCGATTTTTGTCATTGCACTTCTCACACATTTAGGATATCAGTGTGATTTTTGTTTTTTGCTTTAATAAAATAAGAAAATAATTTTGCTTAACTACCCTTGGTAACTAAGAGCTGTTCTGCGTTTTACTGCCGTCTACAGCGTTCACCGCAGTAGCGGGATGGAGTGCCTCCGTCTCCCAATAAATCAAGACAATACATTGGGTCTGGCTAATGGATGTTTAACAAAACCCCCTCATTTCAAATAGTTTGACCCCATGTCCCAAAACACAATGTGAAACTCCCCCTGGATTACCACTGACCCCAGGGGCCACACAGGCCACACAGGCGCTAATAGAAGCGATACTGCTGTCTTGGAGCAGTGGCTCTGGGAGTACGCACGAAGGGAAGAGCATATGCATGAGCAAGATTTGTATGCATGTGTGTGTGTGCTAGAGAGATACATGACAGTGGGTTGGGACAGGTCACTGTAAAGACTTCTTAATGGATCGTCATTGACACCCACTAAAGCTGCGCTGTGTCTGGGTGCTTTTTAATTAGGCTTTGTGTTCCCGCTGCTGGACTGCCCACATGAATGAGAGGACATATTTACAGCACGACAAGCCTTGTCATCTGTATCTTCGCTTACGCTATCCTTTTTTTACGGCGCGCCTGCTCATATATATCTAACCTACAATCCGACAAATTCATCCTTCAGCAGTCATCCTGCTGCACATCTCTCACCCTTGAGATAAAATTGCCTTTCATATTCCAAGATCAAAACAATTATTTCGCTTAAAAGCAAGTCTATTCTGTTAGAAGTGGCCCCATTGAGAACGTGAATACACCCATCAAAGGGGGGAGAGGAGAAACTAGTTTTCATAAGCGGAAAGATGGGAGCAGTCAGACAGGAAGGCAGATTTTATTTTCTTAGTAACTGACCTTGATCTGACAATCAGGGGGGGGGTCAAAGACTCTTCAGTCATCATTGTAGCACCCAATAGAATGATAATGAATTGCCGTGCTGCATATTAAAACGAGGCTTTTCAGCGCCGCCGTCTAAACTGTTTCGGCACGTCGAGTATCTCTGGCTGAAAGATGAGAGAGATCTGGTTGTAAAACCGGGCTGAGCGACGGCGAGGGAGGTTGGAGCCGTTCCACTCTGTTCCAGCAGGGTGGGTATTTTCCTCCTTTTTTCTCGCTCCCACCGCCATGGCGCTACGCGAATGAAAGAGGTGGGAAATAAAAATTTCTCTCAAATGAGGGCTGCGTGACATTGTGCTGTTTTGGGGAGCACAATGGGTCCTTTCAGGGCCAGGCGAGAGCCAAGCCGTTTCCGCTGGCCCAGACGTGTTTGAGTATTTATCTGTGGTTTTGTTTTGTGGACAGCTGCAGGCCTTGTTTGTCTTGGCCTGTTTTTGATCGCTTAGCACGCTTGAAGAGGCCACGAGTCACAATTGTTTCTAAACAGAGTCTGGCATTGTAAGGGACTGCTGTAGTGGTTGCTATCTCCAAAATCCAAACAGAAAGTGTAAAAGGAACAAATGTCATTCTGAAAGGAGAATGAGAAAAGAAAGATTATTTCAGCGTTGCAGGCAAAAACCTAGACACATTTTTGTCCCAAGAATTTTACCAAAAGAACACAAATGTACAAGGTCATGGTAGAAGTATATACTCGCAATTTGTACATGCTGAATTTTTAACTATGTAAAATACACAACAATATATATATTTTTAAAGAGTATCATTATTTAAAATGTTGTTTGCAGTCAATAATGGATCTCGGTAATTGCATATATTTTCAGAAAGGTTTCTTCATTCATAGTGGTGATTTTATAAGTGTGTAGTTTAAGAGCTCTTAACCCTCATTCAGCAAAAATAACACCAAGCCTGTAATAGCCGAATATTACCATTATTAGAGTAATAGTATTAATATAATATTAATAATACTATTCAATGATATTATAACTACAGTATTTTCATGAATATATTTTTTTGTAACTATTATGCTTACGTTATTAAAATTAATAGATAAAAATGAATCTGTATTGAAATTATATGTCTAGTGGAAGCACATGATTTTTTTATTTATTTAATTGCAATATATTTAAAAAATAATAATAAAATCATAAAAATAATTAAATGTAGAGTGAATAATTAAATGAATCAGTATTTGAAATTATATGTCAAGCACTTTTGCTTTTTAAAATTTATTTAATTGCAATTATATTTAAATGATCTAAATAAAAATAATAAAGTGATACAAATAATGAAATGTAAAGAATAGTATTTTCAACTGGCAAATTATTTTCTAAAAACACTGAAGCAATTAAATGTCCATTTCTGCAATAATAAGGGAAGACTCTAAACAAAAGCAAAAAATAAATAAATAAAAATGGTTCACATAAGATCATATCTGCCTCCACTCTTCACTCTGAAATATCTGTGCAAAGACATCCAGAGAGCTGCTATTTTTTAACACCTCTCTAGTAAGAGCGCTTTCATTCAGCGGCTCAGATAGTAAGCTCTGATGATATATCAGAGAGTGAGAGAGACAGAGCCAGAGTACGAGAGACAGAAAGCTGTCTGGCTTGTTGAACTCTACAAAACTGGTGCAAGCATCTTAGAACTGAGCTTTCTGCCTTTGTCACAAATTTTACATGGTCGCAGCTGGGATGAAAAAAAAAAATATGTAGAGAAATATATCAGCGGACAACATCTGCAGATGGTGATTAGCATTAGGAAATTGCCTCCTTGAATGAAATTGGAATGTCGACTGTCAATTTCCTTTTAGGCTTGCGGACTCCTTTTCTGGAAAGCTAGAGGGCACTGCTTTGTCCTTAATTGGTTACAATTTAGATAAAGAAAAAATCCCCCCAACAACCACCTAACACACACGCACAAACACACACACACACACACACAGTTATGATTATTATTAGAACACAAAAAGACACCATTTATTGTGTTGACCAGGAAGGCCTTTATTTAGCTAAGTGATTTGCGTAACTTTCTTCTTTCTCTCTTCTGTTTGGAGGTTTCTTCTTTTTCTGGGTGTTATCAAGATGTTAGGCTCTAATTTTACACTGAGTGAGAAGCGGCTGCTTTGTAAGGCAGTATTATCTTCAGTCTTCAGCTCTGGGTATGTCTCTCTCTTCCAGCTGATGAGGCACAGCTTAATTGGGCCTGTGCTTTAAAGTCTGTAGGGCTCTCCACAGCTCACAGAGCTGCATTCATGCTCTGCCCATTTACCTCGAGTGTGTGCTAGATGTAGATATTTTATTTACATTTACAATCCAAATCAAAAGCCACACAACACAGATTGCACTTATCTTTACATTTCAGAGAAAACTCAGTAAATCAGTAAGGCAATAATAATAATAATAATAATAGAGCATCTAGCTAATAAAAGTTGATAAAAGATTACACTGTATGTCCTGGTTGTAATATAAATTTATATTCATCCAATTTGTTATTTTAAATTAACTATAGTATAGTTCAGTTTTTTTTTTTTTTTTTTCATATTGCCTAAATATTTGCTTCATTGCAGAATGCTGCTCTGCAACAGGGGGTCTGTGGTATTACGGCAGGGGTTTTGCCAATTATATGTAGTTAAAAAAAAATTTAAATACATTTTTCAATTAAATTTAACTTTGGGAAAAATTTAAATGTGTTAAATGAAAATCATAAGTATGCAAAAACATGAATCTGGTATTTTTTATAATATAATAATATACACTTATATATTATATTATGGGCTTAAACACAATATATAACAGGACTCTTTATCCAACAAAGGGTCGCTGGACTGTAAAAGGTAGAAAGCTGAGTATACAATATTAATATTTATTTTATAAAATTAAGACAATGTCTTAAAATGTGTAGGCCTCATTTGTTAACATTAGTTAATGCATTCGCTAACATGAACTACGAGCAAAATATATTTTTAAAGCATTTATTAACCTTTGTTAATGTTAGGCAATAAAATTACAATGGTTTATTGTTTGTTCATGTTAGTTCACAGTGCATTAACTAATGTTAACAGAAACAACATCTGATTTTAAAAAATGCACTAGTAAATGTAGAAATTAACATGAACTAAGATTAAAAATGGCTGTAAAAGTATTGTTCATCGTTAGCTCATCTAAACCAATGTAGTTAACTAAGTTAATGAATGAAAAGTGTTACCAAAAAAAAATTACATGATATTCTTAATTAAGATTAATCAAATTTGCCACATATTTGTTGAGAAAAGCACCTAAATGAAGATAACATTTTACTACGTAGAATTTATTTCTACAATTAATTGTAATAATACCATTAATTGTTAATGTTAATAATAACAAAAATATACACTAACAAATAAATACCTATTTAATGCATTATGTCTGCAATCCATCATTAAGATTTGAGTCACAGAGGTCAATGCATGAGAAAGGTATAATGATTCTCTGCCAGTGGAATATTCGTGCCGTTCCCAAGACCTTCCAAGTGCTAACGGAAGACTACAAACAATGCCTACAACAATAACAGCTCTCTTTTCCTTCTCTCTTGTACAGGCAGGATTTACGGTGCGCCCAGATGTGCCACAATAAGGTTTTAATGCTGGAGCTGTAGATAAGGGTAGAGGCTTCTGTAAGCACACACAACAAAATACTCCAGCAATTAGCATGGCCATTAAACCCTAGTGCAGCCATTAACCAGGCAAAGATGACGTGTGCGAGACAGTGGAGAGTCTGTTCCTGCTTCCCAAACTCTTGAAGTATATTTGGCTTTCTTTTTATGGCCATATGTGCACGGATATGGAGTGCCTCTGAATGCAGCGATGGCGCGGCACTCCTGTGAGGCTGATGAAGTGAGGAAGACTCCCCTTCTCCTCTCATTAGCCAGTGTGGCTCAGCAATGCCTCACACGGGCATAAATGAGGCAGCTATCAGCCACTGCCTCGACGGTCGGCCTTATCTCATTAGGTTCCACATCAAAGTTAATCAGAGATGGACATAGTAATTGGTGGAGGAGACAATGCCACAGATCGGGGAGGGGGGGGCTTTCTCTAAAACATGTGTCATCTTGAAACATCGGCAGGGCTGGCAACAGAAGATAGGCAACGGCAGAAGACAGAATGGGAAGAGGGTGAATGAGCAAGCGAGCGAGAGAAAGAGGGGGTAGGGGAGAAACGAGGGAAAGGAGTAACGGCACGGGCATAACAAGCAAGCTGCTCAGAATTAATGAGCTTAGCCAATAAGAAAAGAATAACCAATCAGTGTGTGTTGGGCAAATATAATTTAGGAATAATTGCTTGATTGCTTTTCTATCGCGGGCTGATTTGACCACACACAAGAACTGAGAATTAAGATGTCAAGACAAGAATTAATTTGGCATGCGAGGGCACATAAATTCTTTCTCTCCTCTTTCCTGCCCGGCATCGCAGGGCGATGTTAGCGGAGTTGTCTCCCGCTAATGATGAAAACACAGAGGTAGATTGCGCATTCATTTCCTGACTCCATTATCCGTAAGGAGTCGCTTCACTAATGCCACAGATGCCCCAATATCATGGAAAAGAGTGTGTATGGTAACACATTTAATTGCTGTTTTTGCATATTCCACTCCAGCCGTGATAGCAAGCCCCGGCTGATTGTGCAGTTTGTTTCTGTATTGATTTCAGCTTCTTTTTTTTCCCGCAAGGCACACAGGCTGTAATTGTGATGTCTGACGGACCCCTCCCCTCCACAACAGCGCTCATTTTCCAAGCTCTCACTTTTCTCGCTGGATTGCTAATGTACGACGGCTTAAGAGAGGACTTTTTATTACTCGCTACCTGCTTTGAGAAATGAGGCGCAACCTCTCTTGACAGTCTCCTCGGAAAAGAGCCTCGCGGAAATGTTTTGTCTCGTCTTAGAGAGGCTGTGGTCACGGGGAGACACGCCATTTTAACAGCCCAAGAGTGGCGTCTGCAGTCCCAGCCAACATCGCGGACACTCTCCACTCACCACTAATTGACTGACCAGCGTAACGCAATTGCTTTATTTTGACTGTGGCAGAGCATGACCAGTGTGCAGTTACTTGTTAAATAAAAAAGGAGGCTATAATAACCACTATATCTAATGCAAGACTGGGTTTGACATTAGCCTGATCAGTTGGATTGAGTTTGAGCAGCCCCAGTTCAATTTATATTTAAATAGGCGCCGTGTCCAAATAGGGGAACGTGCATATGAATATAGCCATATATTTGCTCCCACATGCGTCTGCTACTTAGTTCCAATTAGGCTGAAAACAGCACTGCTGTGGCAGAGCCTGCGCACAGTGCCTGACTTATCACTACTCTGCAGGTTCCGCGGCTACGTGTTTATTCATTTAATTCGCATGTGTGTTTGTGTGTGTTGGCATCAGCGGTGGTCCGACTAAAAGGGGAATAAATAAGGGGATGAGGTTTGTCAGGTGGGTATTATGACTGCCCTCGGTGTCCCTGCAGCTTCAGCTCGGAAAGTCGTGTTCAACACCTACCTTGCCGTCAGTGCACTGCACGCCGTTTAGGGACACAGGGCACAAGGTACCTCGGCTCTGAACTGCGTGAGACCTAATTGAGTCACAGCCGATGACTCTATCTCTCCACATCAAGGAATTTGCCACTGTTCGATTATTTCACTGGGGGATTAAACCTCATTTTCGTGTGTTCCGCATTAACCTATTAGGAAGGCTCATCTGCATTGCTAATGCGGGCAGGGGACAGCTGTCACAGGCGATGGGAAAATATGTGAGTGAGTGATCCCGGCTCCGATTAGCTGCAGTGAAGTTCGCTGATCCCAAGTGATAAGACAGGCAGAAATTCCCAAGTTGCCAGTAACTCTGAAAATTATCAGACTGTAGGCAAAGGCAAAATTGTGCCTTGCGGCGCCTGGGCTTCAATCCGGGGACTGCTCAGATTGACATTATTTAAAGCTAGATGTGCCATTGCTACTTTAAAAGATGTGTAATGAACTGAAATAGTATTATTCAACATTTTAACCATCATAAGTCATAGTTTTTTTTTAACAATGCTGATACCGATTTTTTTCTTTCCCATTTTTCTAAGGATATGACTCAAAAATGTAACGAGGAAAGCAGGTCTTTGAGCTCTGAGACCTTCTCCAAAGTGTCATTTACCAACCTCAGGAGACAAGCAGTCCCCGACCTCTCAACTGAGATGGGCATGAACATATTCAAAAAGGTATGCTGATTATTTTTTATGCATAGTTTCCGACAGTAAACCAATATGATATATTTTAGTTTTTGCAAAACCTTGATATCACATGCAAGGTTACCTTTTCTTAATTTGCTTGACATTTAAAGTCCGCGTGAACCGGAAGTTGCTGCCGACTTTATTTCAGTGTAGTGACGTATTTCCAGCTGAAACGGAATATTGAGAAGAGGGCGTGGTTTTATTTTTGCGCTCCTCCTCTCTGTCTCTCACTCATAGCAAACTAATGGTTAGAGGGGTGTGTTTAAGGATATTCTGCCCAAGCCGTCAAACTGACGTCATCAGAGAAGGAATGCAATCCCAGAGCGGAAGTAAATGTTCAGATTTTGATTAAAGATTACCAAGACAAACAATTTTTTCAGAGGATTAACTTGCACGGATTAATTGTTCACATCAAGACTAGCAATGTGCGCTAGTAAAGTAAATAAAGGCAATTTTGATTTCATGCGGACTTTAACTTTAACCACTATGCACTTGTTTTATTCTACCCCTGTTTATTTATTTTTTATTTCAGTTTAAGAACCGTAGAGAAGATCGAGAGAGAAAAGGCTCTATCCCATTCCACTATACTGGGAAGAAACGCCAGCGTCGAATGGGCGTACCTTTCCTGATGCATGAGGATCACCTGGATGTCTCACCCACACGCAGCACCTTCTCATTCGGAAGCTTCTCTGGACTGGGAGATGACCGGCGCACTCTGGACCGCGGGGGTTGGCCTTCCACTATCATGGGTATATAGGGCCCTATGAAATTTTTCCCATATTCTGTGTTTTTTATTTAAATTTTTTTGTTTTGTTTTAATGCTATAATTGTGAATCATCAAAAAACTTTGATAAAACTTTGCAATTTAATAATGTTAATAATGTATTAAAAATTTTAACAAGTAATAGGGCCCTTTTCACAAATTCTATTTTATTTTTCCCAAATTTTGTTTGAATTTTTCTGGATTCTGTGCTTTATGGTTTAATCCATCAGCCCTGCCCATACAAATTATGTATTCACAAATAGCTTGCGCTTGTATGAGATTAGTTTCACGCGTTCATTATTGACGATGAATCGCCTGCGATTATGAATGCGATATTGCGTAGCTTGTCAGTGAACTACGGCTCTGTGTAGTAAATGCCGCTCCATCTGAAAGCATGTGATTACTACTAATCACAGAACCGGCTTTACTGATGAGATGCGCATGAAAATCGCATTCTATTATTTGCACAGCCCTAGTGACCATTTTAAAATATAATGATTTATTATATTTAAATTAATTATATAAGCATTAAATATTTATAAATATTACTATAAATACGAAATGCATAATAAAAATGAATATATAAGTATAGTACAGTATAGTATAGTACACTGCTGTGGCAGAGCCTGCGCACAGTGCCTGACTTATCACTACTCTGCAGGTTCCGCGGCTACGTGTTTATTCATTTAATTCGCATGTGTGTTTGTGTGTGTTGGCATCAGCGGTGGTCCGACTAAAAGGGGAATAAATAAGGGGATGAGGTTTGTCAGGTGGGTATTATGACTGCCCTCGGTGTCCCTGCAGCTTCAGCTCGGAAAGTCGTGTTCAACACCTACCTTGCCGTCAGTGCACTGCACGCCGTTTAGGGACACAGGGCACAAGGTACCTCGGCTCTGAACTGCGTGAGACCTAATTGAGTCACAGCCGATGACTCTATCTCTCCACATCAAGGAATTTGCCACTGTTCGATTATTTCACTGGGGGATTAAACCTCATTTTCGTGTGTTCCGCATTAACCTATTAGGAAGGCTCATCTGCATTGCTAATGCGGGCAGGGGACAGCTGTCACAGGCGATGGGAAAATATGTGAGTGAGTGATCCCGGCTCCGATTAGCTGCAGTGAAGTTCGCTGATCCCAAGTGATAAGACAGGCAGAAATTCCCAAGTTGCCAGTAGCTCTGAAAATTATCAGACTGTAGGCAAAGGCAAAATTGTGCCTTGCGGCGCCTGGGCTTCAATCCGGGGACTGCTCAGATTGACATTATTTAAAGCTATGGAAATGTGGCCTGGATGTCTATCAGACCCAGGGTAAAATAGATTTTCTCCCCTTCATGCTCCGTACATTTTCAGTATCCTGCCATTCTCGAAAAAGCAATTTGAGAATAATTTAAGAATTTTATGATCTAATCCGGATAACACAAATAAACAAACCTCTGTAGCACTAGGAAGGATGCCGGGTACAGCACATTTATGGGTCTAAGGTAAGAAACATACAGTATGCAACAAGAGTAAACTACGTGCATCGATTCATTGCCATTACAGCTATAGCATATGCTTTTCCAACACTATGCTGCACCACCAAAATATGTGACCATTAGGGCTGTGCAAATAATCGAATGCGATTTTCATGCACATCTCGTCAGTAAAGCCGGAATGCATAATAAAAATGAATATATAAGTATAGTACAGTATAGTATAGTATAGTAACCACTGCACTGCAGTTTAACAGTCAGACAATAATTTAATTTATATATATTTAAAAAAAAAATAATAATAATAATAAATAAATAAAAAACTCTGACAGTTTTCTGATAGTTTAAATGAAAAAGTAAATTTAACATTTAAATTAGTCTTGGATAAGGTGATGTACAAACAAAATGAATAAGGCTCCAGAATGACATTTGGATGGGGCAGGATAAAAATTGCTAAAATAATGTGTCCTAGTGAGAGTGTGTAGGTAAGTGGCGATGATGTGTTATTTGAGGGAAGCCCATTGGCACTAACAGTACATATTTGTTCATCTACAACAGTTTTCAATAGCTCAAATGCAGACATTATACAGCAATGCATCTGTAAGGTGGAACTTGACTAAATAGTACACATGATATTGTATCACATTTATAGATGATGTGTTAAATAGTAGCATTCTTAATGTAACAAACTTCCCTCGTTTTGAAGAACAAAAAACATCCTATATTTTGATATGCTGTTGTCATATTCATATGCAACATGTGAAGTCACATTTTCCACAGGAGGTAGTCTCAAGAGGCCCATTGAAACCAACACAAACATCACTCTGTGCCAGCCCCAGTACATTTACAGCTCTGACGGTCAGAATGTAGTGGCCTGCTAGGTTTCTCTGACATTGGACATTTGCCAAATTCAGTTACTGTTGGAAAAGCAATGAAATATGCATATTCTGTACACTCTCATCTGTATGCAAATTGTTCTCATTGTTGTCTCAATAGCAGGTTGGTGTGAATATAACTTTTGGCCACTAAAATACAGATCAACACAACCAGTACTTTAACAAAAACTGATTTCTTTTGATTTGGACAGCCTAAGTGGAGACAAAAATGTCTTCTAAATTGTCAGCACAATATTATATATAGATCCCCCGCCCCCTGCCTTATTCTGCATGACCGTATTTTAAATCCCTTAATCCTACCCCATATCTAAACTTCACAACTACCTTACTAACTATTAATAAGCAGTAATTAGGAGTTTATTGTGGCAAAAGTTGTAGTTAATAGTGAGAATTGGACCTTAAAAGTGTGACCAAATAATTAATTGCATATTCAATGATAAACCTGCATTTTGCACCGTACACACTGTGGAGACAAACCTAATCAATGTCAGGGTTGAGGAGAGAATCCTTTGGCCCACGCTGTTTGACTTAAGCGCCCTATTTGTGCTTTCTCTGGTCCCA
>NW_015628289.1:178348-190100 GCF_001515625.1 Sinocyclocheilus rhinocerous
TTAATCCTACCCCATATCTAAACTTCACAACTACCTTACTAACTATTAATAAGCAGTAATTAGGAGTTTATTGTGGCAAAAGTTGTAGTTAATAGTGAGAATTGGACCTTAAAAGTGTGACCAAATAATTAATTGCATATTCAATGATAAACCTGCATTTTGCACCGTACACACTGTGGAGACAAACCTAATCAATGTCAGGGTTGAGGAGAGAATCCTTTGGCCCACGCTGTTTGACTTAAGCGCCCTATTTGTGCTTTCTCTGGTCCCACTGCCAACCAGTACTTTAACAAAAACTGATTTCTTTTGATTTGGACAGCCTAAGTGGAGACAAAAATGTCTTCTAAATTGTCAGCACAATATTATATATAGATCCAACCCCCCTGCCTTATTCTGCATGACCATATTTTAAATCCCTTAATCCTACCCCATATCTAAACTTCACAACTACCTTACTAACTATTAATAAGCAGTAATTAGGAGTTTATTGTGGCAAAAGTTGTAGTTAATAGTGAGAATTGGACCTTAAAAGTGTGACCAAATAATTAATTGCATATTCAATGATAAACCTGCATTTTGCACCGTACACACTGTGGAGACAAACCTAATCAATGTCAGGGTTGAGGAGAGAATCCTTTGGCCCACGCTGTTTGACTTAAGCGCCCTATTTGTGCTTTCTCTGGTCCCACTGCCTTTGTGTGCATTGTAATGCGTGTTACCATAATCCTGGGATTTTCCCTTGGCTTGACCTCAGGCAATGCCTTCTCTCTGCCCCTCCACACCAGGACACCAGGAGTTTACCCCAAACATTATGGCTGTACGAAACACAACAATGACATGTCCCCCAAGAGATGCGTCCATTTTCGGCTGATGTGGAGCTTTCCCTGATAGACCTGCAAACCCATTTTAATCCTATTAGAGCTACCCAACAAAGGGTGAAGCTGCATCAGGCAGGGTGAAGACAGAGCTCTCCTGATATCTGCCAATGGGACAGTGAAGCTCCCCCACCAATTCTCATATATCAGAGAGGCGGACAGAGGAACAAAAGAAAAAAGAACTGGCAATAACAAGACCCATTGTATAAAAAACAGACTAAAAAAAAGGACCACCAATTACCAAGCATCTACAAAGTCATCTCATTAGACATCCATCTCCAGCTCCAACGGATATGTTATTGATGGTGATAAATGTCTTGCCGGTCGAGGCACAGGAAGTGGTTCTGTGGTGCCTTGTCAGCGTTAGTACCTTAGGGTCGTCTCACAAAAGAATGGAGAGGCTGGGAGGCCTCAATGTGCTTTTGTTTTGCTCTCCGATTATGGGACATGTGGTGGCCAAGTGTGCTGGTGGTCCGTCCTGTTGCCCCATCACCAGTGTCGAAGCTTAAAGTCTCCCATTGTGACGGACAAGAAGGAGGGGTTACAGGGTCCATACAGACAGAAAGTCTTCTTTAGCCAAACAGGGCAGGATATGACTCTTTAAGAGCCAAGGGGGTGTGAATGGATAATGCCACGACAGAAGAAAAGCAGCTCTATGCTGGGAACACTGGGTTAACACACTTCTACGAGGGTGAGCTGCATGCACGATGCTAATAGTTCTCAGTTTAATTAATCTCATGTAGACTGTAAACTCATAGTTCAGCAATACATTCTTCGCATTTCTCAATAAAACCTACACATTAAGAGGCATGTCAAAAACATATTTAGGAGATGACTCAGTCAACCACAAATTACCTCTTAATTTTGACCTCTTTTACACATGCAGCAGATCAACAGGATATATTCTGGAAAAAAAACAAAATAGAAATGGGATGTGAACACCAGGCATCCTAATAAGCACCATAGCTAACTGCTACACCATGGCCCCAACAACAAAAAAACTTTCATATCCATTAGCTTATTAACAACACTAGAAAAATGAGCCCTGAATAGTTCTTATATTTTGGTAAGGAAACCACCAAACTTTTTCCACATTCCACAAATATCAGGAACTATGTCCCTTTATGACAAAGCTATCATTATGCAAACAATCACGGTCAATGATCCTCTTTTACCAAGTTCCGAAACACTATTCCTTCCAATTACAAAAGAGGTTTGGGATGGAGAGTTTGGATGATTGACAGCTCTTTTAAGGCTGCTGTGTGTTTAAGTCTGCTTTGTGTTTCCCCAGAGGCTCCCAGTAGAAGTCTGGGATACTAAACACAGTGTTATACATTTATGTATACACCTGACCTTTTCAATAATGAGTTCACACCATAACTGACAATACATTCAAAACACACTGTGGAGACAAACCTAATCAATGTCAGGGTTGAGGAGAGAATCCTTTGGCCCACGCTGTTTGACTTAAGCGCCCTATTTGTGCTTTCTCTGGTCCCACTGCCTTTGTGTGCATTGTAATGCGTGTTACCATAATCCTGGGATTTTCCCTTGGCTTGACCTCAGGCAATGCCTTCTCTCTGCCCCTCCACACCAGGACACCAAGAGTTTACCGTAAACATTATGGCTGGACGATACACAACAATGACACGTCCCCCAAGAGATGCGTCCATTTACGTCTGGTGTGGAGCTTTCCCTGATAGACCTGGAAACCCATTTTAATCCTATTAGAGCTGCCCAACAAAGGGTGAAGCTGCAGCAGGCTGGGTGAAGACAGAGCTCTCCTGATATCTGCCAATGGGACAGTGAAGCTCCCCCACCAATTCTCATATATCAGAGAGGCGGACAGAGGAACAAAAGAAAAAAGAACTGGCAATAACAAGACCCATTGTATAAAAAACAGACTCAAAAAAAGGACCACCAATTACCAAGCATCTACAAAGTCATCTCATTAGACATCCATCTCCAGCTCCAACGGATATGTTATTGATGGTGATAAATGTCTTGCCGGTCGAGGCACAGGAAGTGGTTCTGTGGTGCCTTGTGAGCGTTAGTACCTTAGGGTTGTCTCACAAAAGAACGGAGAGGCTGGGAGGCCTCAATGTGCTTTTGTTTTGCTCTCCGATTATGGGACATGTGGTGGCCAAGTGTGCTGGTGGTCCGTCCTGTTGCCCCATCACCAGTGTCGAAGCTTAAAGTCTCCCATTGTGACGGACAAGAAGGAGGGGTTACAGGGTCCATACAGACAGAAAGTCTTCTTTAGCCAAACAGGGCAGGATATGACTCTTTAAGAGCCAAGGGGGTGTGAATGGATAATGCCACGACAGAAGAAAAGCAGCTCTATGCTGGGAACACTGGGTTAACACACTTCTACGAGGGTGAGCTGCATGCACGATGCTAATAGTTCTCAGTTTAATTAATCTCATGTAGACTGTAAACTCATAGTTCAGCAATACATTCTTCGCATTTCTCAATAAAACCTACACATTAAGAGGCATGTCAAAAACATATTTAGGAGATGACTCAGTCAACCACAAATTACCTCTTAATTTTGACCTCTTTTACACATGCAGCAGATCAACAGGATATATTCTGGAAAAAAACAAAATAGAAATGGGATGTGAACACCAGGCATCCTAATAAGCACCATAGCTAACTGCTACACCATGGCCCCAACAACAAAAAAACTTTCATATCCATTAGCTTATTAACAACACTAGAAAAATGAGCCCTGAATAGTTCTTATATTTTGGTAAGGAAACCACCAAACTTTTTCCACATTCCACAAATATCAGGAACTATGTCCCTTTATGACAAAGCTATCATTATGCAAACAATCACGGTCAATGATCCTCTTTTACCAAGTTCCGAAACACTATTCCTTCCAATTACAAAAGAGGTTTGGGATGGAGAGTTTGGATGATTGACAGCTCTTTTAAGGCTGCTGTGTGTTTAAGTCTGCTTTGTGTTTCCCCAGAGGCTCCCAGTAGAAGTCTGGGATACTAAACACAGTGCTATACATTTATGTATAGACCCGACCTTTTCAATAATGAGTTCACACCATAACTGACAATACATTCAAATGCTCTCTGCTGAGGTGTACGACAAGAACCAGGAGACAAAAGAAAAGCACAGAAGATACAAAATAAAGTAAAAAAAAAGAAAATGATAGATGAGACAAACTCATCTAACAAGCCCCTACACAATATAGAAATAGCAAATCTTTATAAAATTATTCTTTACAGAAAAAGGTTCTGCTATTTTCTTTGGTATACCATTTAAAACAAATGTCTTATTTTTAATACAAATGTTATATATAGATCTTTCTATTTTTTTAATGCTGCTACTTATGGGTTGTTTTGTTGCAAACAAGCAAACCATAAGAAAAACAATAAGTAAACTTGCTTAATAAAGTGCCAGCTAGTTGGGATGCAAACTGAGAATCTTGAAAACCGACAGGTAATATTGACTCTGACCTGCTGGTTGGACTTACGTGATCAGCACTTATCTGTTTGCACTGTAGTCACTCTGTATCTTGCGCTCCACTGTGAGTGTTCTTCCCCTCGTGTTTAAGTCCAGTGGTAATTCCACACACAATGGACACAAAGCGGAGGAGAGAGGCATGGGCTCACCCAACACATGCCCCACACATAATTGCCTCCTTTTGCGCCATTGTATCCTTGTACATCCCCGACACAAAACAAGTGCCCCACGCTTGGAGCTGTTCATTACAGCCATGTTGGCAGCGGAAGGAAGCAAACATTATCTTTACATGCAATCAGTGAATTAAATCTGTGGCAGCATCTGTTCAATAAATTGGTTGCTCATAGCTGGTTTATTGTACCGTAGATATAGCGGGAAGGGAGCAAGTGGAAGCGCTGTTACAGTACATCAGCTGTTATTTTCAAAATTGTGCCGAGTTTGCTGGCAAGCGCACTGCAGCAGGTCAGAGAGTGTACTTGACAGAAAATATGCATACTGAGTGGCTACTTGTGCTGCTTTTCATTTGCATTGTGTATTGATTTTTTGGGGGGCCCGTTTAATCTAATATTATATGTGGGTCTCACAGCGCTTTCAGCCCTGTCTGAGAGGAACGCTTATAAAGGGGACTTAATGATAATTGCTGCAGTCGAGGTAAACCAAGGTAGATTTCAGCTAATACGCCCACACCGAAACACATCCCGTCTCTCTCTGTCCCTGTGTCTCCAGTCTGTTATTTTGCTCTAAGTTACAGTCAAACGCGTCAGATGCTTTATGCATACGCACACAGAAAAAAGAATTCCAAAAACAATGGCCAGGTAGATGGAATGAAGCATAAATGAACAAATAGAGCTAAATCCAGTACAAGGGAAATAAAGAAACTCTAACATGGTTTTCTTCACTGTGAAATATAATTAACCTTTCATGGGTGCTAGTCGGGTCTTCCGCACACTTCACAATAGAGGAAATATGATAGGCCTTTTAAAAGGTGACAATTGTAATTTCTGTGAGATTACTTCTGTTGTCACAGTGTCCACATTGGGTCCTCTATGGCTGTATGGAGCACTTCCGTCTTGCCGGACCGCATAGGATATTACTCTGAAATGTCAGTACCTGAAGACAAAATCAAATCCACAGCTCTCAGGGGATCTTGATGAATGTCATTTTTGTTCCACCCTCAGTTGCGGAAATGTTTCCATCACTAATAAAACGACAACCACATGACCTTGATATGTGATGGTTATCGTACAACATGCATGTAAAAATAATTGAGAAATGCCTCCAAAACATACAGTACATATACCATTGTCCCTTTTCCTCGTCTCCCGATAGAGCCAGATTAAGCTGTCAGAGACGGTGAGACGCTAAGCTGTTGTTTGATCTACAAATGAAGAGTAATGAGGGGCACTGGCAGCCAAATACAGTCCCACACATCTCCGTTCCTCCAGGACAACATTTCAATTCATGCCTGCATTTAGATGTGCAAATCTGGCCAACGGAGGATTCAGGTGCCTCTTCCTCTCTCATCGTTCATCTAAGTCTCGTCGCTCTGAAGTTGTTTCACGGAGGTGGTGACTGTTGCGGTCTCCAAAAGGGCCTTCATTTCCAGGCTTGTTTACATCGTGCGCAAGTAACGGACATGCACAAACATTAATGAGCTTAACAAAGAAGCTGCGAGGAATATTAATTAGACTTGCCAAAGAGCTTTAGGCTTAGAACTGCACCGGCAGAAGGCCCCTCAGGGCCACTGTGGGCACAGGACACTGTTTGAGAGACAGATGTCAGAACAGGATAGCATGGGTAGCAGCTTTATCAAAAGACTTCATCAAAGCAGAAAAGTTTAATACAGGAACGTATTACAGAGAGCAAATCGTGTGGAAAACAGAATTCAATTCAGGTAAAGAAGGCAACTCCTTTAACATGAAACATGGAATGTTAATGATTGCTTTTGAGGTCCTCAGGAACGATTTTGCAAAAAAGATTGTCTGTAACGTGTGCGTTTGTGACACAAGTTGTCAACCAAATCTATTCCCTCAACTGTGACCCATTCGCAAGATCCAAATTCAAATAGTGCCATTTGTTATGATCATCAATGAGCACCTCTCAGTGGTCTGTTTTAACCTCTATTAGGCAGGATTACAAGGCTGCTAGCTTGCTGGCATTTGGTAAGTGTCACGGTGACAGCACTTGGTGGCAAAATGCTGGGCTGTCAGCGGCAAGCTTTATCACCAGGCTTTTCTCCTGCACAGAGTGTGAACTAATAAGCCTAGAAATTACAATTGCCTCCCTGCTGAATCCCCGATAGCTGCAAATAATGATATCAGTGCCCTGCTAATCTCCTCGGCTCGCAGCTTGGCATCAACCTATTGAGTCACCTGTCATACTCATGTCTGATGAGGTGAACTTAATCTCACCGTCCGTAATGACAATAGAGGCCATTTGAATGTTAAGAATGATATTTGTCAAAGTTTCCTGTCTTTTATTGTCCTTCAACATCTCTTTCAGACGGTGCAATTGAAATGCCCTGTCAAAATGCATGAATCGCTAGACTTAGTTAAGACAGATTCCGATATGAGTCCTATTTCAATTTTATTCTCTATTCATGATTTCAAAAGACCAGATTGTGGTAGACAAGTTTTCATCACTTCGTTCAACTTTGAAATGCAAGCATTTAGATACAGCTAGTGATTATTTTCGTTGATCTCTACAAAACCACGATAACGGTTTTTGATGATGACATGGTTTTCACCATATGCCAGTACATTTTTGCAGCTTTTCAATGCTGCAGTGGCATTGATAAATCAAAGCTGTATTCTGTGTAACTCGAGCGTAACTTAAATGTCCAGAAACATATACTTATTTTAACAATACTACATTCAGTCAATCTAAAGCACTGAAAAGCCTGCTCACTAATAGCAGTCAGGTAGAGAAAATATATATGTGTTTGTGTAGGAGGCACCTTACTCAAACCTTGCATGGTCACCAGTCTTCTAATGCTCCCTTTGTACCAATCTATTTATGAGCACATCCAATTTACAGTGACATCAGCTGCAGCCCAACAGCAACAAAACCACGACAAATTCTTCCATTATGACCAATCTGAAGAAAAGAACTAGTTCCAGCACTTGGAGATATGAAGCAATCAGAGGTCACTGCAGGTATGTGCCACACAGAAGTACATTGAGAGTTAAACTAAATGTTCTGGAGAGTGCTGAAAGAAGTGCCTGTCTATTCACTACCCAGCTCTCTATTAACAGCTGTATCTGAACCACTTAACTATGTTCTGTGCCTTTTTAACAATTTAAGCTGTTTAAAAATGTCTTCTGTCATTTTGCACAGATGAACGATTAAAAGAGAGATGGGGGAAAAAAAGGATGAACTCCAATGCACTGTGTGAATGACATCTCCTAAGTGTCTGAAGCTGAAACAAAAGAGCAGGGTTTCCCATACATTATCAGCATTATGCACAATATCAACACTGACCGCCACAAAAAGATTTTCCAAAAGGCTTTGAGCTCTGCACATTTCAAAATTAAAAAGGCGGCACGGATGTTTTTATATGAATGTATCTTTTTTTGAAGGGAACCGACTGTCATCAGAAAAGTTTTGATGTCATTTTCATTTAATCTTACCTATAATGCCTGATAAAGTAGCGTTCATGAGCGCAGTGCTGCTTTGATTACAGCCGTTACCGGGGAAACCGCTATTTCTGCCGCTCCAAAAGCACCTCCTTCTGGCAGAGAATGAATTTGCACTTTCAATAAGCCTGTCTGCTGTTTTATATTTACATTATATACATATATATTTCCCCCAGGGGAAGTGCCACCACAAGTAGAGTGTAAGTCTGTGGGAAACGCTGAAAGAGTACCAATTTGAAACATGACAAAATGTCCAAAGTTTAACGAATCCACTACTTGTAACCATTAGAAAACCAAAACAATTCCTATCACACAGTATTAATTGAAGTACAATGTGACTATAGAGGTACGGCATGACAAAAGCTATTGTTTATTATTTGCAGTGTTAATTTCGTTGACGAATAATTTGTCATAATTGTCGTCAACTGCATTTTTTTCACAGACGACAACGAGACAATAACGAACTAAAACTCTTTTTGAATGACAAAAACTATGACATAAATCTATTGACATTTTCGTCAATTAATAAAAACGAGACGAAAATGTTAGGGAGGGACGATTTGGGAAGAGATTCATTCAGAACGAATCTGCTGCGTGGTTCGGAGGTGAGATGCATACATATGAACCGGCGGGACATAAGCTAACATACACTTGCTGCATGTCGCATAAAACGTTAAAAAAATTTCAATATGTGGGAGTAAGAGAAGAGCAGACATATGGATAAATCTAACGACGCAAGAGAGAACTCAGTTCGGTCCGGTTTTCTGAGCGCAGACACTATACACACAAAGTGTGTCTCACAGCGCACGAGTACTCGTTCGCGTCGCATGAACGGAGAATTACACACAAAATTGTGTCGTATTGTCCGTTTTGATGAGTATTCACGTAAACACAGTTGATTACATCTTAAGTAAACGTAAACAGTAGGAAGAACGTGTATCACTACACTGCATTCATTGCAGCTGTGCATTCTGTTTTAAAGGGATAGCAGCCTAATTTAGTTGCTACTGTCCGAGTCACTGATGTTAATCAAGCAACAAAAGACAGAAATCACTCACTGCTCTTAACTGAAAAACTTTAGTAGCCCCAAAGATTAATCTAAATCTATTTATAGAAATAAATATGTCTGCTTGAAAGAATGAAGAATATGGTAAACAAGTTACTATAAAGAATGGATAATTAGCCTATATAACCATTGGTATTTCATTAAAAAGAAGACCATGTTCTTGTTCTAAATCAAAATTTGCTGTCAAAATTAACACTGATTATTTGATTTTTCTATCTGACATTATTATGGACAAAGCAAGAGCAAGTCTCACTGAAAAAGGTTTTGTTTCCGATAAAGGAGCAGTACTTCGCAGTGCCATCATTTCCCCTCTCTTCATTAGGCATTGATCATTCACACGGTAAAACTGTGTCATTAGATACATGACTGCTTCCCTCTGCTGATTGATGTTAATGGCATTGAAATTCTGCAGCAGAGTGATGATATCTCGGATCATTATCTAGTCTTGTGTATACTCCATATAGCTAAAGCTGCAAATTCAACTCCTTGTTACAAATATGGTAGAATCATCACTTCTACAACAAAAGACTGCTTTGCAGGGCTGCCCGATGGCCCGGGCCGATGGCCAGCGTGAAAGACGTTCGGGACAGTAGACGGATTTGTCACTTGCCTGATCGGGCCACTGCAGCGTCGTCACGACATTTTATCATTTGCATGTGCTTTTAAGACTTGTTAATTAAAAAATTCAAGCAATTAAAAAGCATTTGGGCGCGAAAGACAACTCCTTTCAGTACTCGCGCGCTGTGTTCTGTGTGAACAGCGTGTGCGAAAACGGGCAAATACTTACAAAAGTACACTGAAAAAAATGTTTCATTCATCCAATTAAAAAAATTTAGGGTAATAATTCACATCTATATTTTTTAACTTGAGCCAATGAAAAATAAATAACTTGCCCTAAGGGGCAATCATTTTCCCAATGGCCATTTGTGTGGAAATATAAAGTTATTATTATACTTAGTCTGTAAACGGCCATTAACAGAGGCCAGAGATGCTGAAGACGGACACAAAGAGGAGAAAATACTGTAGCAGACAGAACAAGATCACTGTTCACGATGTGCGAAATATAGGACGCAAATCCAAATATTGTATTTTATATGAATGTGTTTCTGAGGGGAACGGAACTGACTGTTTTCAGAAATGGCGTTTTCTTTTCATTTTGTCTCAATATAATGCATTTAAATTAGTGTTAATACACGCAGCGCTGCTGTTTACAGTTGTAACCAAGGAAACGCTGTATTACTGTACCATAAGCGCAGCCAGCTGTCAGAGAGTGAATCTGCATCTCATTCAGCCCACCTGCTGTTTCTGTTTCATACAGATGTTTTATGTAGCATAAAATCACAAAGCTAAAGTCAGGTTATTCTGTTTTTGCTTCAGATTTTGAAATTGTACAGTCTAATATAAATCAAACATTGCACTTTTTTTCAATTCATGATTAAAATGCAGTGGTTGCCTCTAATATCAAATGATTATGAAAAATCAAGGTGCAACACATAGTGAAGAATATGCAAATGTTTTTTTATATGTGATTTTTCAATTTCTGTACCTGAACATCTACAAACATAACCTAAAGCATCATTTCATTTCTATTTTTGTGCTATAGGCCTATATTTAATTGTGCTATCACTTGTAGTTTGTTAATTTGTTCTTATTTATTGGCTGTCACTTGTCTTTAATAATGTTTGGCCCGACCAGAAAAAAATCCTTAACGTTGATCCCTGCTTTGTAAATAATATTCCTGACTTGTCTCAATTCCTCAGCAAATCCAAAAGCTCAGAAAAACTTGATATTGTAACAGAAACTACGGGCTCTCTTTTCTAGCACTTTACATATGGATGCTCCTTTATGCCGGGAAATGGAGCGCAGCTGGAAGAAGACAAATCTAGAAGTATTTCGTATTGCATGGATGGAAAATACTTCTACTTGCCTTCTTCTACTAATAGTAATATACTAATACTAATAATATACTACTAATAATAATACTTCTACTAAGCTCTAAAAACTGCTAGATCTGCTTACTTTTCATCTCTTTTAGAGGAAAACAAATACAACCCCACGGCATTTATTCAATACAGTGGCTAAGTTAACGAAAAATAAAGCAGACATTTCCCAACAGCACAGCAGTAATGACTTTAGGAACTTCTTTACTTCCAAGATCGATACTTTTAGGGGTAAAATTATAGCCATGCAGCTGTCAGCTACAGTATCGCATCAGTGCACTATACATCCCCTGAGGAACAATTCCACTCATTCTCTGCTATAGGAGCATCAAAACCAACAACATGTATGTTAGACCCAATTCCATGTAAGCTACTAAAAGAGGTGCTTGCAGAAGTCATAGATCCTCTTCTGAATATTATTAATTTGTCAATGTCTTTAGGCTATGTCCCCAAAAATCTCAAATCTCCCTTTTCTGTCAAAAATACTAGAAAAGGCAATATCCTCTCAGCTATGTTCCTTCTTAGAGAGAAATGGTTTCTGTGAGGATTTCCAGTCAGGATTTAGACCGTATCATATTACTGAGACTGTTCTCATCAGAGTTACAAATGACCTGCTCTTAACATCCGATCGTCGTTGTATTTCTCTATTATGGCGCTTTTCCACTGCATGGCATGGCATGGCTTGCTTTTGGGGGTTCTCCACTGTGTACAGTACCTGGAACTTTTTTCAGTACCACCTCGGCTGAGGTTCCA
>NW_015628289.1:191188-194062 GCF_001515625.1 Sinocyclocheilus rhinocerous
ATCCCCTGAGGAACAATTCCACTCATTCTCTGCTATAGGAGCATCAAAACCAACAACATGTATGTTAGACCCAATTCCATGTAAGCTACTAAAAGAGGTGCTTGCAGAAGTCATAGATCCTCTTCTGAATATTATTAATTTGTCAATGTCTTTAGGCTATGTCCCCAAAAATCTCAAATCTCCCTTTTCTGTCAAAAATACTAGAAAAGGCAATATCCTCTCAGCTATGTTCCTTCTTAGAGAGAAATGGTTTCTGTGAGGATTTCCAGTCAGGATTTAGACCGTATCATATTACTGAGACTGTTCTCATCAGAGTTACAAATGACCTGCTCTTAACATCCGATCGTCGTTGTATTTCTCTATTATGGCGCTTTTCCACTGCATGGCATGGCATGGCTTGCTTTTGGGGGTTCTCCACTGTGTACAGTACCTGGAACTTTTTTCAGTACCACCTCGGCTGAGGTTCCAAGCGAGCCATACCGTTACCAAAATGTGGTGTAAACCCTGCTGATCACTGATTTGCCGGAGAGAATCGCCACTACCTGCGTTATTGAACTTGCGACACGAGACACTAGACCCGCTAGATTAAATCAGCACAGCCAGCGAGAAAAACGCAACTTTTTTTGAACGAACGCAACAGTTTCGAACGACCGGACCTCTTTTCAATCAACAAAATAATGGCTGTTTTGTGGTCTGTTGAGGAAGTACAGACGTTCCTCTCGTAGATAGCCGTTTTGGTCCAGCGAGAGCTTGATGGGATGACGCGGAATGAAAAAGTTTTTCAGGAGGTCACGGCATTAGAGGCGGCGCAACTATAACGACATGTCTATAATCCCGCCCACACTAAAGCGGTACTAAACTGCAGTGAAAACGCAAACTGAGCCGAGCCATACCATGCCGTACCATGCAGTTAGGGGTGGGCGATATGGAAAAAAATATTATATCGCTTTTTTTTTTTTAATATTACAATTCATGGTTTTATCACGATTCTTTGTCATGTTGGTTTTACTATTTTGCAAGTTGTTTGAGCATTACAGCCAAACTAATTTCCCTATTATAAAGACAAAGTATTTCAAGGTAACAAAAAAAAAGAAAAGAATGCCAGATATTTAGGACAAAGTGGGCGAAGATAAAAATATGTCATTATTTTATCTTTGTTATTAAAAACTAAGAACAAAGATACACATTACAACTACACATAATAATAAAAATAAAACAAACAGTGCTTTTTTTCAGGTACAATAGGTGTATTTAGCAGGAGCATTGAAGAAATTGAATGAACAAATATAGAAATAAAACACTATATAGACTGATTCCTAAAGCAACTGTATTAAAGATTTTCAGTCAAGAGTAGTGAGTGATTTTTCTCTTTGTGTTTTTGTTTTTTTATTAACATTAAAGCAATATAAAAATTCTGTCATCTGTTTGTCAATTCTGTCAGTGTTTTATTTTTATACCACCATTTACTCACTCAAAAGTTGTTTTAAACCTGAATGAGTTTCTTTCTTCTGCTGAACATAAATGCTTTTTTAAAGAAAGTGGAAAACCAAACAGTTGCTTGTTCACGGTGACTTCCATAGTATTTTTTTTCCTACTATCAAATTCAATGTGGACCAGCAACTGTTTGGTTACCCACATTCTTCAAAATATCTTCTTTTGTGTTCAGCACAAGACAGAAATTAATACAGGTTTGGGACAATGTGACAGTGAGTAAATAATGACAGAAATTTTAGGGTGAACTATCCCTTTAATGACATCCGGCTGCATGTTTAGTACTGTCCCTTTAAGACCTATATATTTATTTATTTATATCTATTTATATCTAATATAAAGGCACATATCCGTTTTCTCTCAACCGTTTACTTTCATTTTAGACATAAACAACTGAGTCTATATGTAAACCTTGTGTGTTTTGACCGTATTAGCGCAAAAGATAACTTAGTTCAGTAATCAGGCGCTGTTTGACAGTCTTTTTAGTGTGCACGCTTCAGGTGTATGCGGCGCTCAGAAAAAGCGCACGTCAGACCAGCGCACGAATGAAACATTTAAAAGCACATGCAAATAATGTACTTTTGTGATTGCGAATAAGTGCAGTGTCCTGTGAGATTAACTCTACTGCTGAGTTAACACTGATGTGAATGTATGTGGCATTGTACAGCATTGAGACTGAGGTGTCAGAACTGCAACTGATAGAATGTGCACTGTAGCACGATACTACGATATTTCTTCAAAAGCAGATTGTGGAGACATTTTTATTGTCCACGATCAAAAATCGTCATATCCCCTACATGCAGTGGAAAAGCGCCATTAGTGCTACTGGATCTTAGCACTACGTTTTACACTATTGAGCACAACATTCTTTTGAGTAGACTACACAATTCTGTTGGCATTTGTGGAACTGCATTAGCATGGTTCAAATCTTACTTATCTGAATGTCATCAATTTGTAGCAGTGAATGAAGAGGTATCATGTCCATCATAAGTACAGTATGCAGTACCACAAGGCTCAGTACTAGGACCACTGCTTTTCATGCTTTACATGTTATCCTTGGGAGATATCATCAGCAGACACGGTGTTAGCTTTCACTGTTATGTTGGTGATACTCATCTCTGTATTTCTTCATGGCCCGACGATACACACCAATTTGCAAAACTAACGGAATGCATAGCTGATATAAAAACTGGATGACTGGTAATTTCCTACTGCTAAATTCTGAAAAAAAAACAAAAAACAGATGTTAATTATTGGACCAAAAACCTCTGCATGTAATAACCTAGAACACGGTCTAACATTTGATGGCTGCTCTGTTAATTCCTCATCATCAGTTAGGAACCTAGGTGTGCTATTTCATGGCAAATTTTCCTTTGAAAATCA
>NW_015628289.1:196832-198394 GCF_001515625.1 Sinocyclocheilus rhinocerous
GGAGTAAACAATGACAGAAATTAAATTTTTGGGTGAACTATCCCTTTAAATGGCAAGCGGCAGCATGTTTAGGATTATTAGTCTGCTATCACTTTAAGACCTTCATGCATCTAATATACAGTCACGCATCTGTTCTTCTCTCAACTGTTTACTTTCATTTTAGACAACCAACTGAGTCTATATGTAAACCTTGTGTGTTTTGACCGTATTAGCGCAAAAGATAACTTAGTTCAGTAATCAGGCGCTGTTTGACAGTCTTTTTAGTGTGCACGCTTCAGGTGTATGCGGCGCTCAGAAAAAGCGCACGTCAGACCAGCGCACGAATGAAACATTTAAAAGCACATGCAAATAATGTACTTTTGTGATTGCGAATAAGTGCAGTGTCCTGTGAGATTAACTCTACTGCTGAGTTAACACTGATGTGAATGTATGTGGCATTGTACAGCATTGAGACTGAGGTGTCAGAACTGCAACTGATAGAATGTGCACTGTAGCACGATACTACGATATTTCTTCAAAAGCAGATTGTGGAGACATTTTTATTGTCCACGATCAAAAATCGTCATATCCCCTACATGCAGTGGAAAAGCGCCATTAGTGCTACTGGATCTTAGCACTACGTTTTACACTATTGAGCACAACATTCTTTTGAGTAGACTACACAATTCTGTTGGCATTTGTGGAACTGCATTAGCATGGTTCAAATCTTACTTATCTGAATGTCATCAATTTGTAGCAGTGAATGAAGAGGTATCATGTCCATCATAAGTACAGTATGCAGTACCACAAGGCTCAGTACTAGGACCACTGCTTTTCATGCTTTACATGTTATCCTTGGGAGATATCATCAGCAGACACGGTATTAGCTTTCACTGTTATGTTGGTGATACTCATCTCTGTATTTCTTCATGGCCCGACGATACACACCAATTTGCAAAACTAACGGAATGCATAGCTGATATAAAAACTGGATGACTGGTAATTTCCTACTGCTAAATTCTGAAAAAAAAACAAAAAACAGATGTTAATTATTGGACCAAAAACCTCCGCATGTAATAACCTAGAACACGGTCTAACATTTGATGGCTGCTCTGTTAATTCCTCATCATCAGTTAGGAACCTAGGTGTGCTATTTCATGGCAAATTTTCCTTTGAAAATCACGTTTCTACCATTTGTAAAACTGCATTTTTCCATCTTAAAAATATACCTAAATTATGACCTATGCTCTCAATGTCAAATTCAGAAACGTTAATTCATGCATTCATGACCTCAAGGTTAGATTATTGTAATGCTTTATTGGGTGGTTGCTCGGCGCTTAATAAACAAACTCCAGCTGGTCCAAAATGCAGCAACAAGAGTTCTTACTAGAACCAGGAAGTACAACCATATTAGCCCGGTTCTGTCAACTCTGCAGTGGCTCCCTATTGAACATTGTATACATTTTAAAATCTTGCTAATTACTTATAAAGCCCTGAATGGTTTAGCTCCTCAGTATTTGAACGAGCTCTTGTTACATTATAGTCCTCCACGTCCGCTGCGTTCTCAAAACTCTGGCCATTTG
>NW_015628289.1:198623-203901 GCF_001515625.1 Sinocyclocheilus rhinocerous
GCAAATTTTCCTTTGAAAATCATGTTTCTAGCATTTGTAAAACTGCATTTTTCCATCTTAAAAATATACCTAAATTATGACCTATGCTCTCAATGTCAAATTCAGAAACGTTAATTCATGCATTCATGACCTCAAGGTTAGATTATTGTAATGCTTTATTGGGTGGTTGCTCGGCGCTTAATAAACAAACTCCAGCTGGTCCAAAATGCAGCAACAAGAGTTCTTACTAGAACCAGGAAGTACAACCATATTAGCCCGGTTCTGTCAACTCTGCAGTGGCTCCCTATTGAACATTGTATACATTTTAAAATCTTGCTAATTACTTATAAAGCCCTGAATGGTTTAGCTCCTCCGTACTTCAGCAAACTCATCTCATTATAGCCCTTCACATTATAGTCCTTGATTGCACAGACACTGAGCTGAACTGGATGATGACATCACTGAATCATCAATGAACTGACCTTACCTGAAAAATGGACTTTGTTATTGTCCTCTTGCATTATTGATAAACTACTTTCCCGTTTGACACTTGTAAAGCTGCTTTGATACAAAGTGCTATATAAATAAAAGTGACACTGACAGCACAATCAGTACTTTCTTATATCTGTGTAGACAAAGAATCATTTAGGTACTGCTTTATGTCTACTGTCTACGATCTCCCTGCCACAAAGTGCAACAAACAACAGTTGTGATCATGCACTTTGAAGGGAAGTAGATTGTTTTTGCACAAACAGTACTACACCAATGTCTCCTCTGCTATTAATCACTGTCAACACTATAACACTGGCCCCTTATACAGTACAAATTCAGTTTCGATTCAGTTCAGAACATTTGAGAGAACAAGATGAGTTTGTTCTCTCAGGGATGTTTCCAGGTCGTGCAGAGACTATTACAAGAAGTGTTTTGGTTTCTTATCATAAGACAACAGTTCTTTGCCTTCCGTTTTAAATATAAAATTATTATTATTATTTTGCATGTACTTTCTGTCCTGTCACTGCTTATACTGATGAGCCATGATAACAATTTCTGCTCTGTGTTTAAGTAGAGTTAAGTAGAGAGATTTTGTTTTAAAGGTGTCAATATAATTTAAAGCTGCATTACAAATGGAAATCTGATAATGATACATTCACACTTACCACAAAGTGAACCTGAAACGCAGCATTCTCCTCTAACTGTACGTGGCATTTCCTAAAGTATGCATTCTAATCAGGACAAAACAGACTGCCCGTTCTCTGTGTTCAATATTTTTTTTTCTCAAAATAACTGCCGCCTTCTCTTCTGCTGCAATTTTAAATATGTTTGGCTCCCATGAAGAGGAGTATTATTTCTGCGGAAGAGACACAGCCGTGCTAATGAGCGTGGTTATAAACATCATTATATTTTAAGTGTCATTCTGGTGTTCACAGCAGGGAATGTAAGAAATCTCTGCAATAATCTGCTTTTGCGTCTCACATTCAAAGTGACAAGAAGCTGTCGCTTTAATGCTGTGCAACCATTAGCACGTCAGATTCTTTTGGTGCCGGGGGGGAAGACAAACAGTAATGAAGATACATTAACTAGGACTAATTTGGTTGTTCTTCAGTTCAAGTCACAGCCACACTGATATTTGGTTTTATTCGCACTGATGTCTCAACAGAAGTAGTGTGCCGCTTGAACAAAAGGGCTAGAGTATATGTTAAGTGCTTTTGAAATTGTGAGCTTTCCAGGCAGCGGAACCATGCCTGATGAAAGGGTGTGAAATACAATGTGGAAATCGATTTCACAATCTCCTCATTCACCGTGCCAGCAGAGAGGTGCTATGTCAGTGCTACACGGTGCATGTCTGTACATTTAACACACTCAACAATGAAGGACTTAGCAATTTATGCTACCGTTGTTTAGCTTGATAAATTAATGCATGTTTGAGCTCGAATGAGAGGTAGATGGGTAGGAAATTTCAAATGGTCTGAAATTGTAGTACCACTACAGTTGCATTTCTGAAGACAACTCTAAAGATTTTGCGGCCTTGGGTGGCTAAAACTGAAGGCGTAAATGTTCCCCGATGAAAACAAAAATACATGGGGTGGCATCTTAGATTGTACGGAAGGCTTAATTAGCATGCTAAGCGCTGCTAATGGCAAGTAAGGAGTAAAGCCCTGAGCTCCTCTCAGAGTGACTGACATCTGAAGCGCACTTGTCAGGATATGTGATGTATTTGTGTCTTTTATTGTTGTTATGAGCTGGCATGCCTTTTTCCTCAGTGCACGTGTCTGTTGAATATAAATGGCAGCTCAATGTCTGTTGATGACAAAAGGCCCACGGAATAGGAAGCGATTGGATAGGCAGACAGAGCGCGAGCTGGTTTCTAGAGCCCTGTCTGTACCATCTGTGGGGAAAACAGGATGCAAGCACAATGAAATTAAAAGCCTTTCTCTTTCGGATTAATGGCAGTGATACACGTCAAGCCATTTAAGCATATTTAGCACGACTATAGCAGAATGCAGCTGTTCTTGAAAATGACTGGGAGAGAGAGACGAGGGCAGAGAGAATGAAGCAGGCATGGAAAGCAAAAGAAAAAGGGCACGCAGCATCTCACAGCCTTTGTAATTCCTCCCAAGGGGTAATAGGGTTCAAAAACAAAAAATGCCATCCACGATAAAGCCGTCTGAAATCGTAACAGCAGAAATCCCTACGTTTTTGGTGCTTTTAATCTTCCTTCGGGTACCATTTCAAGATATGTGTCTGACAGTCGCTTGTTGTCTCAAGTAAAATAGATAAATAGATACCTAAATGAAAGAGGGTGAGCTTGGGAGTTAATTAAAGGAGGTCTTACTTACTGAAACTAAATCACAACAGCACCGTCCTGCTCATCGCCATAGGTGGCCAAGGAGACTCGGGCCAAGAAAAATAAACAGCGAAACAAGCGGAAGGCCATTCACAACATCCCAAGACACCTATTATGTGAGGGGAGGAACAAATTATGCCCTGGCAAATTGCTAATGATGAGCCAGTGGTGTCTTGTTAAGTGACATTGTTTGGCCTCAGATCCTTTTGTGTCTGCCTCGTGTTCCTCGCCTAACGAGAGACAAGAAAGACCGAAGTGATGTGTTCAGTCCTCCTCTTTTTTCTGTTTTTGTTTTGCACAGTTAACTCATGTCTGAATCTTTGCTCGGCTCTGTCACTTGGCATCGGCAGGCCTGATTTGGCACAGGAGAGCATGCTAGAGTGGGGCTGCGCAGCGGGAGGGAGCCCTTTGATGGGGACCCCCTGGGAGCCTGACGCCAAGGCAGCAGTAGGATCACAGATGTGGCAACTTTCATGTAACAGTTAACTTTTTCCTAATTAAAGTCGCCCAGCTAATTACAGGCGGTTCTATCTGATCATTGGGAAACAGGATAAGGTATAGTCACACAAGCGAGGACGGCTCACATCAAAGATGTGTGGCGAGCGGTGACTGGAGCAGATGGGGGTGAAACGGCGGCTCTTGTCAGGGATTTGGGCTCACCTGGTCGCAGGAGTGCATCAGTCACCCAACACGGCGAGGCCCATCTCATTTGCAACAGTTCCCTCCCTGAATGCTGAGCTGTAATTATGAAAGAAGAGTCAAGAAAAAAAATGACCATAGAAAGAAAATCCCGTAATTAGCAAGGCAACTCCAAGCACAAGAAATGGAAATTAGTCACAGTGTTATAAATGATCCTGTGCATACATTACATGAAATGAACACCCTCGGGGCCACGAATTAGCGCTTTTGGCTGTGCACCCTCATGTATCTAAATAAAACATTCCGTCCTTGGTTATTATGGGCTAACAAAGAGACATTTCTTACACAGTCATTCTCTACAAATTGGCCACACACACATCATTTAGGAGGGCTATATATGCTACAGGGAGTGTGGGCTGTCTGATGGAAGAGGTGGCAACGCCGCTCTTGTATTAGCATCAGGTGACAATCGCTTACTATTTTAGCTGAATTACATTTATAGGGGCTATTGCATTTTCTTTTTCCTACAAAAATCACTGCACAACTGCAGCTAAACTTCAGAAAGATCCATCAAAATCATACTGGGATCTGTTAACACCAGCAAACGGCGAGCAAATCACAAATTCAAAGACATAACGTGAAGTGCATTTTGTCACCGGGCTTCACGAGAGGCTCGGGGGTTTAAAAAAAGGCAGGCAGACGCTGGAAACGTGTTTTGATGAGTCTTATCTAGAGCGATTATTCATACTTGTCCTTCTGCTTGAATTAAAGCAAGAGTGCTGGAGCCTGTTAAAGCCAAATACTTGAATGGCTAGTGAACTCTCACCTTCGCGCGCATCCATTTAGCTTGCAAATGAAAGCCAAGTACAGTCAGCGAGAGCCATAATGGGCCTTTCTTCTTGCAGAGTGCGGTCATTACATACTAATTTCTTCTGGAAGCTCTTCAGGAATTGAAACACTTGGCTGTGGTGGCCCAGCCTCGTGCTGAAACGCACAGGCCAACAATGACAGCACACAAGGTGTTTGTTTAAGGCCTACTCATGGCAGCTGACCACAATCAGACTCAGCTGAAGAGGGTTGATTGCAGCTTGATGCAGCACTGTGTTGACAGAGAGAGAAATCTTGAATATCGTATTGGAAACACAATAAAGTCATCAGTATACAGCATCATCAAATTCCTAGTCCTAAAATCTTTCTTCTAGTCATTTTTAAGTTATTTTTATCCCACAACACCGATTCCCCAAATTTATATATATGTACTGGACAACAATTTTAAAAAAAATTTTTAATCGCGATTAATCGCATGATTTTCTGTGATTAATCGCATTGTTATGCACAAAATTCAATAATGAATTCAAAAGTAGTGTATTGTGCACTTTTTTCATTTAAAAGTACTGCTATATGAACAAAATATCAATAACATTTGGTTTGCAAACACTTTAAACGAATAAGTTTTTTTACAGCAGTATTCCTTTTACATAGTAGCAGTTAAAATATTTATTGTAAATCTCAACTTATAGCATTAATGCAATCAAATTAAATATAAAACTAAAGCTATTTGCCACTGCATTAACATTTTTATAGAAAATATTTTATAGTTTGTTATAGAAAAACAAGTTATGCTCAGAGTCCAGAGCCTCGATCATAACATTATAACAGGCACCTTCCGAGTAGAGACCTGCACGATCGCGGTACCCAATGCAACAGAGTGCGGCGTGGGACAACATTTGATGGGCGAGTGCGGGTGCGGGTGGGTAGAGACTCGTGTGTGCGGGATGTGGGAGAATAAGGGTGTATCACACTAGGCAATCTTAA
>NW_015628289.1:203934-205148 GCF_001515625.1 Sinocyclocheilus rhinocerous
TATATATATATAAAATATGTATATTATATATATTTTAAATACATTTGATGTATTTAACTGATACCGGACTACACTAATAGGGGTATAAATATTGCTAAATAAACGTGGTCTTATTCTGCATTGCATTAGCAACAGCGTTTCCATTACCCTTCAAATTGCGCAAATTGAAATTGCGAATTGAAAATACGCCTAATGGAAACACGTCAATTTCGCAAAAATGCCCATATATCGCAAAAAAGCTTTTACGCTCACATGAGGTGGTTTTTCAGGCAACGCGAAAAAGGAATAATTCGCAAAACTGCAATGGAAACGGCTTTTTCGCATTTACAGGTCACATGGCATATGTAAAAAGTCATATGATCATTCTTCAATGCACTATAACCTCCAAGAAACACATCATACGTGGCCGCTATCCAGTATAATGGACTTTCCCTACCATTAATGCTTAGACAATTTACACTGCACACGTCTGCGGTGCACTGTATAACAGGCACCTTCCGAGTAGAGACCTGCACTAAGGGTGTACTCACACTTGGCAACCTTAACCGTGCCCGAGCGCGTTTGACCCCCAAAGCCCCGTTCGTTTGACTAGTGTGTGTCATGCTCGGGCGTTGTTCGTTTAGCTGTCCCTGGCTCGGTTGGAAGAGGTGGGTCAGAGCGCGGTTCAGTTGGGCTCGGGCGCAGTACGCATGTAGTGCCGGAGCGCTGAACTTCTGATACGTGCAGCATGATTGCGTTAACATTTCTGAGCGGCAAAAGTGATCTGTAAAGCAATTTATTGTGAGAGGGCCGTGTGTTACCGCGTCCCAAACGACTGAAAATAATAAACCACAAAGTTAACAAAACGATGCACACTACTGTGCTGAGCGAGAGGCTTCTCTGCTGTCTTCACGTGCTATCGGAAACTTCCTGTTTCCCACTTATGAAGTCGTGACTCGTGAGCGCTACGTGTGAGCGCTGCTGCAGTCTTAGGCCCACCCCATGTGGTCTCATTGGTTGAGATGCGTGATGACACTCATTCCAAACCAGTACTGATCAACATCCCACCCCTCCTGTGACCCATGATTTGTCTGTATGTGTATTCAGAGCCAGTGAGCAACGGACTTTCATAATTAAAAAAAAAAATGCATTAATGCGCGATAAAATAATTGTCGGCGTTAAAGGCACAATATGTAAGATTTTTTTATTAAAATATCCAAAAACCACTAGAACAG
>NW_015628289.1:217908-222130 GCF_001515625.1 Sinocyclocheilus rhinocerous
ACAAAAGTGCAATAACATTTGGTTTGCAAACACTTTAAACAAATAAGGCGCTTTTTTTACAGCAGTATTAGCAGTTAAAATATTTATTGTAAATCTCAACTTATAGCATTAATGCAATCAAATTAAATATAAAACTAAAGCTATTTGCCACTGCATTAACATTTTTATAGAAAATATTTTATAGTTTGTTATAGAAAAACAAGTTATGCTCAGAGTCCAGAGCCTCGATCATAACATTATAACAGGCACCTTCCGAGTAGAGACCTGCACTAAGGGTGTACTCACACTTGGCAACCTTAACCGTGCCCGAGCGCGTTTGACCCCCAAAGCCCCGTTCGTTTGACTAGTGTGTGTCATGCTCGGGCGTTGTTCGTTTAGCTGTCCCTGGCTCGGTTGGAAGAGGTGGGCGAGAGCGCGGTTCAGTTGGGCTCGGGCGCAGTACGCATGTAGTGCCGGAGCGCTGAACTTCTGATACGTGCAGCATGATTGCGTTAACATTTCTGAGCGGCAAAAGTGATCTGTAAAGCAATTTATTGTGAGAGGGCCGTGTGTTACCGCGTCCCAAACGACTGAAAATAATAAACCACAAAGTTAACAAAACGATGCACACTACTGTGCTGAGCGAGAGGCTTCTCTGCTGTCTTCACGTGCTATCGGAAACTTCCTGTTTCCCACTTATGAAGTCGTGACTCGTGAGCGCTACGTGTGAGCGCTGCTGCAGTCTTAGGCCCACCCCCTGTGGGCTCATTGGTTGAGATGCGTTTCTGAAGCGGCTCTCTGTGCTGCTTCTGTAAAGATACACGCATACGCCTCCTTTGAAAAAATATAGCCAAAATCCGTCAAAATCCCACCAAAATCCGTTGCCATGACTTATCGCGAGAGGCAAAAGGTTACGTTTTAGTCGCATAACATTGGTTAATGGAAACGCCCATCATTTCCCAATACTTTTTTATGGACATTGATAAAATATCGCCAAAGTTTTGCGCAAATCTGTAATGGAAACGCGTGTTTTTGCAAAAAGAGTTTCAAAAAAATTTTTGGCCGGTAAATTTGATCATGTCACCTGCCATTGGCAGGTGTGGCAAAAAGTTAGTTTTAGGCCCTCTCGTGAGCGCTACGTGTGAGCGCTGCTGCAGTCTTAGGCCCACCCCATGTGGTCTCATTGGTTGAGATGCGTGATGACACTCATTCCAAACCAGTACTGATCAACATCCCACCCCTCCTGTGACCCATGATTTGTCTGTATGTGTATCATAACATTGGTTAATGGAAACGCCCATCATTTCCCAATACTTTTTTATGGACATTGATAAAATATCGCCAAAGTTTTGCGCAAATCTGTAATGGAAACGCGCCTAGTGAATACTAAATTATCATGCTATTCACCTTACGCAACATGGAAGTAAGCTATTTTCAATGAATGTGTGACACTTCTGATTTATTAGCTGCTATGGCTAAATAACTAGAACAATAACAGTAACAGTATGTACAGTAAATGGTAAAACTATTTGGGCTACAAACCAGTGTTTTTACCATTATGATAGTAATACAAAAAAAAATTATATCAAGTAACTGTTTGTAATATCAAGCAGCGTAACTAAAAGTGGATGACCCTGGAAGCATTGCACAATCAAGTTAAAAATGGCTGCATCTGCTCTTACATTAAAAATAAAGCAGAAAAATAGTAAACATGATTAAAATCTTCAGGTTTAACCAGAAATTAGATTTTTTTAAAATATATTTATATTTATTTGTTTACTTATTTATTTTTGCTGTTTTTTTTTTTTTTCTTTTGGTGAATAAAGCAGAGTGTTTTTTAATATCAGACATAATTACACTAACAGAACACATAGACAAATAAATCATAATAACAAAATGCCATTACCACTTTGCCCTAAAGATAGAGTTGCAACTTCGCAATTTATTCCACAGCAATTCCATAATCAACAGTTTGTTTTTTGTTTGGTTACTATTGTGACTATAAAATGCAGTAAGGGTAATAGTGTTGTCTTTAATTACAAAATTATTCAAGCAGTTGCCATTATCTCACACCTTCAAAAGTGTCATCAATGTATCCTTTACTTGAAATGCTTTTCTAGGAACTCAGTAAAGACGGTGTGACCTGTCTGTCTGCCTGCCTGCCACACTGTGATTAAGACATCACAGTAATCCATGTTTGCATTGCTGTCTGCATGCGAGTTTGTGTGTGTGTGTGTCATGCCCCGGTGCCAAACACACAGAATTAAGTTCCTTTTTGACACCACTGGGAATCGCATTAACTGTATTCCCAATGGAGATATCGCAATACTTCCAAATAGCTCCAAAACACACCAAACAAATGGAAAAATAAAAGAAAAAAAATCACTACAAAAACAATTACTATGTAATAATCTGATTTCTGCAGAAAACATTAGTTGGGTGAAAATTCCAAACTCCCAATTTCCTCCTAGTCGCACTCTCTGGTGCCATGCCTGATTTCATCCACTAGAAAATCCTCTTCCTCCTCTACTGCTCTGCTTCTTTCCCTCTCATCAAACTCTCGTTCTTTCTAGCATTCTCACTTTCCCTCCCTCTCCCTCTCCTCCCTTCCCTTTCTTCCCCTCTCTCTATCTCTCCCCGTCTCTGTCTCTCCATTGCTTGCTCAGAGAAGCAGCCCATGTTTACTTGCCCTTATCCAGCAGCCTAATCCCCACAGCAGAGAAAGACTCCACTAAATAGGTGCTGGAGAAAAAAAAAGGCAAGGGGGGAAAGGCAGAGCCATTAAAGGAGAGTTTATCAGAGACGCTCAATCTGTTATCACTCCTGTCCCTCTGTCTCCCCCACCAGCCTGCCTCCCCCCACTGTCATAGAGCCACTGATTACAGACTGCCGTGCAGCTCGCTTTTGGGTGTGCGAGTGTATGTGTGTGGCTCCTGTCCCCCGCGTGAGAGCAAGTGTGAGAAAGAAAGACAATTTTCTCTCAAAGCTTCAAGTGAGCCTGTATTTGTATGGCTTTTGACAAACTAGATGGGAAGAAACTCCTTAATGCTGTTTGTTTATTTTTGTGGCATGAGGGTTTTAGCTTTTATTATTATTATTATATATTTATTATTTCTGGCTGTGCATGTGTGAAAGAGAAGATGCTTGTTCCATGGTGATAAGCGTTTGTTATTTCGCAGGTCATGCTCATGCTGGCAAGAGGACCGTTTGTTTTGGAACTAAATTCATTAAATTAGAAAACAGAAAAAAGTCACTAATTGATAGTCATTTAATAATTGACTATAACCAAAGATTAAAAATTCTGATAAATTCTTCACCGTCTTCTAACTGTGATACAAAAAATGTGATCTGTGCAATTATCAAATCACAAAGGCTGCAATTTAATTAAAGGTGCAGTAGGAGATCTTGGAAAATGCTAACTTTAGCCTGATGGCACTGAAAGCAAACGTCCCACCCTCCCTGCAATTGCCGTCCAAAGCCACGCCTCCTGAACGCATTTATGCTCACAGGCCAGAATACCAGAGACAACATTACTACAAAAGGCTACATCAGCGGTTCCCAATTCCAGTCCATGTTCCGAAGTGATGTAAACTTCAACGGATTTCCTCTGCTCAGGGAGGAGGGAGCAATGAACACTGTAGGGATCATATCGATCAGAACACAGTTCATGAACGTAGCTCACTTCTAACGAGCTTATTATCTGAATCGCGAGGACTGGAATTGGGAATCGCTTGGCTACATCATGTGTCATTCACCGGTGAGAAAACTTTAAAAGTACTACAATACCAGGAAGGAAGATGGGGTTGTTGTTGTTTGTCTGCACAGCGTGCGTGAACGCGCTGATGATGATCCTGTCTGCGCAAACTGGGTGCACAGAGGTATGCAGATGCATACGTTGACAGGCAGGTAGGAAAGCGAATTAAAACACTCGGACCGCTAGAACATTTCTTGGTCCTATGCCTTCCACAGAATATATAAATACAGATAAATACATTTAGACCACTTAACTAAATGATTGCTATCGGGGTGTGAAGAGACTTTCAACCAGCATAGATATGTATATATATATATATATCTATGGTGTAGAGAGCATCACTGATTATGATAAGTTCTATAGTATTTTGTCGTGCCGTGCCACTCGCGTCCGGTGTAGACACGGTGTAAAATTGGTTTTGCTTTGTTTCACAGAACTAATCGTTGCCTGGGTTGCGTACGTATATGTGGGGCGGAGCTATCAAAATAG
>NW_015628289.1:222351-256878 GCF_001515625.1 Sinocyclocheilus rhinocerous
TGTACAGTTATTTATACAATATTATGACATCATTTTTCTTAAATACTAATTTATTTTTATTTTTTTAAGTTTGAACTTTGTTTTACTATAGTAATATTATTATATGTAATACATATAATATAATATTCTGCCCCAGAGACAGAGGCTACTCAGGGATAAGAAGACCCGCGTCTGAGAGGGGACAAACCAGGCCTGACCTCAGCCCTTTACTAAGACAAGCTAGTCATTTTCCCTGGAGCTTAATAATCTCTGGAGATAACCAAAAATATCTGACTGGAGAATGCTGCGATTGACAAGCCAGAAGGAAGTATTCCAGAAAGGTGTGTAATAAAAAATAAATACATTTAAAAAAGTATTTCCAACTAATATTCACTCACATGCCTACAATGTTTTGTTACGGAGAGCTGCGTGGACATGCAGGGCAACAGAGTGATGCCCCAGCCCCTAGCAGCGGTTCGCTGTGTTGCCAGCCCTGCAAACAGGACCACCCTGTTGAGACCCTAATGGCTGGTAATGTAAGTGCCGTGTTTACTGAGCAGTGTGTTTCCAGCACACAGGCTGTGACAAATTATGAAAGGCGGGCCTGCGTAACCAGGCTGAATTTCATTAAACTTTAACTGGCCTTATCTGCGGCGCGACAGAGGACAACATAATAAACGCTGACAGGTATCTAAAGATGTGTGTTTGGACTAGGGAGAGGGAACAGCGGGAGAGATGTTGGCAGCGTTGTCATCGAAGAAGGGACATATGTTGTGGGCTATAAAACCGTAAAGCAGATGCTGGTGTTTTTTTGTGTGATCATGTATAGGCTGAGATTTTGCCCTTACTGAACCGCATGCAGCATTTCATTGATTCTGAACAAAAATCACGACTCTTAATGATTGAGGTGTGTTTGTGCTGTGTTCTGTATTTGTAATCTGTCTTAATTGTATATCATTCAAGTACAGGTTTTCACTGATCATTTAATTTTAGTTTCTAATTTATTAATTGTTTTAAAATGTAACTGTGGCATATAGCTTTTAATACACCACTCCAAATTCCAAAAAAAAAAAAAAAAAAAAAACTACTTTTGATATAGGTGATATAGGTTACATAACAAATATGTATTTACAGGAAAACACACACAATATACTACTCTTTCAATTTTTTTTTCTAAATTACTGCAGTCAAAATTTTCAGCATCACCATTAAATAAGCACCTATTCAAACATTTGTACCTGATACCAATTCCAAAATTTTAAACCTTTGTATATTTGATCCTTTTCATAAGATGTTTTGCTTTTGGACTATGCATTTATATGAACACAATTCAATTACACCCCTACAAAGAGGTATAACATATGTAATTGTTGTGGTAACATTCTGAACATTACTGGACTGTATCTGATTACATGATATATGAAACCAACAAATAAACAGATATATAATTACAAATTTCATATAGGTCATTTTATAGAAGTTTTTTTGCTTTTTATTTTTATTAAAAAGTTTTTGTCTTGTATCTATGATTCAATATGGTTTAATTAAAAAGTAATAATAAAAAAAAATACTGATCTTAACCATGTTCAGAAAAAATATATATTTTTGTTCCTTTGACAATTATTCTCAAATTAGTATTCATCATCAGTATTTAATTATTTTCAATATTTTCACTTAATCTGTGTCACTTGCAGCATCAAATAGTCTTTGTTTGAAACCCAGCTTCTCAAAAATAACATTTATGCACGTTTTGGAGGCTGAATGCAAGTAACATCACTGCGCTTACACTAGTTATAAGGCTGAATTTCTGCTAAATGTCTTGGTTGGCTCAACTTCTTTTTAGTCCTATTGTAATGCAATGTTTTTTAAATAAAATCAATACATAAATAAAAATCCAATTGCCCACAAACACATGTGCCTCTAACCAAAGCTTGACTAATCTCTGAAGAGAGTCTGAATAAGAGAGGACAAAAAGGGGGGAATTAAATAAATAAAATAAGCACAAATTTGATTGATTTCCAAGAACCTTGTTCATCAAGGTCATTTAGAAATGACTAAAATTTAGAATATGGGGTAAAACGAGGCAGTTAATGTAACGAAGACCAGCTTAAGTACAGTTTTGTTGGGATCTGAAAAGATTTATAGGTGTTTTATATGGCATGTTGAGATAAAGAAAGACTAAACCAGGCTACTCTGCAATAGGGAAACCTAATTTTGCATTCCTGTCAGAGATAAAACATTTTGATTTTGCCAACATTCATATCGCTGTTGGATGACTGTTTTTTTTTCTCTCTCTTTAACTTCTGAATTGGACCTACTTCTTTTACCCCAGAATTTTGTGAGCAGTGTCAGACAGCAGAATAAGTGTGAGATGCATTACCTCGGATATTGTTGGCTAAGCCTTCCTGTCTTGCTTGAGTTTAGACAGCACAAAACTGCCTTAAGATACTCCTTTTCATGAATAAAGAAAATCATCAGAAACACAATGGACCAATCAGAACCTATTCCTATAGGGTAATCATTTATAAATACTTTTACATAACTTTCACATTAAATGCAAGAATGTTTATTTACGCAAGAATGTGTTGTAAACTGTTTATATCTGTGCCTTAATAATTAAACTGAAAAGCAATATATATATATATATAATTTACCGTATTGACCCGAATATAAGACGATGTTTTTTTCTTGGAAATACATCTGAAAAAAAGCGGTTGTCTTATATTCCAACGTGATCTCATGATAATTCGTATGTATTTTACGTAACATGTGGTTCTATAAAACGTACATTTACTTACGTTTTTACAGGCACTAAAACGTAATTAATACCTATGTATAAACATGAGACCAGGCTGTATATTCAGGGTCTAGACTTTGACGTCAATAATACACCCACAACAATAGGTGGCGCCAAATACGCATAAAACGAGTGTGCCATGAAATACGTATTGTAATGCGTGTTGTAAAGATCGCGAGTAAAAACAAAAGAAAAAGAAAACCTTACAGCTGCATGAGTCGTGACTGTCACGTTAGCCTGATGGGACCAAACTCCCTTTGTGATTTTAAAACGTAAGACAGTACCCAGATTTGAAGACTACAGTAAGATTTTACTTCTACTGTTAATAAGATTTTGGTGGGCTACTATTAGTGGATAGCCTAAATGTCCTAATTCAGATGGGCTACCCGTTTTTTTTGTTTTGTTTTTTTATGGTATATCAAAAAGTGTATATATTTTAAATGTGATTGTTGGTACATTTTACCAGTTTTTACCATACTTTCAAAACAAAAATTAAAATAGGAAAAATATGCAATATGAAAATAATTGAAGACAAAATGTGTTTTACTGAGAAAAAACAAGATTTGGTTTTTAAAAAGCCTTTTTCCAAAAGGTCCATCTGGAAAAAGGGGGGGTCGTCTTATATTACGGCCAATACGGTATAAATTTTTTCCAAACCATCTGGTTTGACCAAGTAAATATTCACTAAAGTACTGCATCTATTGTTCTGCTGTTTGTCTGTTATTCTTCCGTGATAAAAGCAAAGGCCTATCCACCGCAACATCTAAGAGTGCCGTCTTCTAGATGAGAGGACACTCAGGGGGTACAAGACCCTCGAGCCAAACCAAACTCCACACAAACACTCTTGTGCCACCACTCAAGTGTCCCTGGGCTGATCCAGTGGTTTGTGTGGCTTTTCCATTTGAACAGGCCTCTAAGCTCTTCCACAAACAGTCCGAAAGAGGTCCTCTGCACCAGGAATATTTGCCTTCGTCCATCACATATTCCGTCCATTGTGACACTCGAGAGCAGAAAGGTCTGCGCTCACATTTTAATAGCTGAGTACAGAACAGAAACGTGCAAAAATAACCACAGCTGAATATGCCTCGGATTCCACGGCCTTCCTGGCCTGTTGTCATGGCGTGTTTTGCGTGATGCAATCAATAACACACAGCCTCGAAAATGTCTCCAAACAGACGGTCCATTGAGAATGGAATGCCATCTCCTTTAAGCCTGGAGTCTTTGCATTAGCAGGCTTTAATTTACCGACTGCCGGCAAATTCTTCTCCATCTCAGCTCTAAGCAGTCTTGCAGATGATCGAGTCTGCTTCATCGATACCATCTCACTGTCTCTTTCTCTCAATTATCCATACTGAAAGAGCAGAGAACACATCATCTTAACTCTCAGCAGAAAAGCTGCATTTCCCGCACAATTGACTGGAAGTTATACGATGAGCCTGCCAGAGATACAGAGCAAACAGCCTCACTACGGTTTTGTTAAACGGCTTGTTCAAGTTTTTTTCTATGTAAGATCATTTCTCGGGCCGTTCCTTGTTTCTTTTTTTAGTGAGCTCTGGCTACTCCAAGAGGCACAGTGATGCACCATAACAGAGTGAATTCAGGCTCTCTAGACACCTGCTCAGCTCTGGAGAAGCACAAGATATTGACCTTCAATTCAGCCAGCATTCAAAAGCGATGAAAGGAGATAAGAGCTCTAATCGTCCCTCCGTCTCAGGCTCCTCTTTATTGACTAACTGACACATACTTACTCCGGCTCTGCTGCCAGTGCCTGCGGTTTCGTAGCCTTGCAGATACCACACACCAAATCGAAACAGACGCTCACTCCAACGGCGGGCTAATATGAAAATTGCCAGTAAAGACGTACAAATGAATTGGATATTGAGTAATGCATCAGATCTTCTCTGCAGAGGGTGAAGCTGCTTGACACATTTCTTTTTTTCTTGTTCCGTCTCTCATTTACAGCGCATCATTAGGTCTGTTGTTTTTTTTCTCTCCTCTTTCTATCTAAAGGAAATACTGGTTAAAAGCTTGAAGTGAAGAGGAAAAAAAATTTAGATATCAGAGCCTACCACACTTACAAACATGGCGATGATTCGGGTAGCGTTTCTTGACCCCAGAATATGGCCCCAGCGTTTCCCTTGTGGTTTGGAAGCTTAAAATACTTGAGTGGTATAGAGTTCCCATCCATGAGAATGCAGTGATATTTCAATTCCTGTCAGAATCCATAAATACCCAGCCTGGGCAGATACAGTGGTATATTTATTTGACTGACATTGTCTAAATTGAAGTTTGACACTCTTCACCACTCTAACCTTTATGCAAATGCAAAATCATCCAAATGTGATGGACAGAATTCAATTAACTGAGATGACAGAGAATAATCTAGTGAACTGAATACATCAGCCAGCTGAAAGGTAACACAATCATCATGCTGTTGATCTCAAATGAGAGGTCTGCAACACTGTTGCTAAGCAATTAGGAGTCTTTATTGAGCAGCTGATTCCTGGTTCTCAGTGTCCATCAGTGCGATTTCGCCTCACCTAATAGACTTCCATGATGAACAGAATAGCCCTGTGCTCAAAGAAAATGGCTCAGGAGCTGGGCTTTAAATGAAAGCACAGTAAGCACACTCCTTTCTTTAAACACAGCCTGCCCAAAACAACTGTTGCTTTCTACATTTTTTCTTTCTTTCTAACTTACAGTCCTAACGGATGAGAGCTTCCATTACAGACAAAGAAAAACAAATGTAAAATGAGAAATTGACGAAAATTTAAAGCTTCCAAAAATGATGCATGTTTTGATTAATATTTTCATATTTAAAAAATAAGGTTTGATTATTGTTTTATTTGGAAATTACTATCACATTTGATTTAATGTGAAAACAAAATTATACACTGCAATGTGTGTGCACATGAACAGAACCTAACCGTCTCAATGCGGTCTCTCAGTGTTTAATTTGTCAGATACAGAACAGACTTGTGGCCAGGTGGGGGCAGCCTTAACCAATTTTTGAAACACTTGCGCTTGTAAGTCCTGGAATACTAGAGTCTAAACAAATCATTGATTTACAGGTGGGGATAGCTAGAATGACTGCAATTACTGAATGATGAACAAATAACAAACACTGCAATTTCAAATTAAAGTTATATAGAATTCATATTTCTTTGATGTTTCTAATCATTTAATAATTCTATATATTAACACAATTAATAAATCCCATTTTTATAGTAGTAGCCACCATTTTATAGTTCTTTAATATTCTTTTTATATTCCATTTTATAAAATTATTTCATGTTCTGTAGCTTCTATTAAATGTTATTTTTTCTAAGAAATTACTCCTACAATGTAGGCCTGTTTTAAATTGGTGTGTACCAATTCAGTATAAATCTGGTCTTGAACAATTAAAGTTAAATAATACTGGTTTTGAACAACAGAGCTAAAAATTCTCAGGACTGCTTTGCCTCCAGCAACGAAAACACTAGATGGCTCTGTTGTGATACAAGAAGTGCTGATGGACGATTGTGATTTCTTCGTTTTTATCTTTTCTTTATCCTTTTCTGTTTGCATATTTTTACTCGAGTGTCTCTAACTAAGATACAATTCAATTTTGGTTAACATTTCAGAGATGCTCAGCAGACCATTTATTGCATTTCAATGTACTTTTATAACAGTATAACAGAAATGCAAGTTATTTTACCCACCGATATGGCTTGGGCACAGATGCTTTCCTCTGTAGCTGTTTGAATTCTGTCAGTTCAGGGGCAAAAAAAAAATGGTGGAGTGGTCCTTAAGCATTTCTCTTCACACAGAAAGATTTAATTTCACAGGCAAGAATTTAAACACACAGTATGTCATTCTTTTTACATTAAACATTTACACCATCTTCTTGGTCCATCAGCAAGCTCCATTTATAGCTTTATAAATTATCCTAATTAAATTTCAGAATGATTAAATATGCTCTTTTTTAAAAAATCTTTCTATGAGCGAGCAAGGAAAGGGGTAAAGTCAAATTGTATCCATTAACGATAGTCAAGCGATTCTCCAGCATATCTGTTACATACAATGTAACTTCCATTAGCCCTCCAACTGGCTACAGTACACGCCATTTAATTAAATATAGCCTTTCAAAGAAACGTACCGCAAGCAATTTAGAGAGTAGCACATTTGAAGCTTGCATGAGGTTACTAGTGCTTTTAACCACTAGTACGAGTGCATATACTGTTAATTAACATATTTAGAATTAAGTGGATTTGCTATGCACTAATCAGTCTCTAATTGACTAAGAACTGTTATGTCATTCTACATTAAACATTTACACCATCTTCTTGGTCCATCAGCAAGCTCCATTTATAGCTTTATAAATTATCCTAATTAAATTTCAGAATGATTAAATATGCTCTTTTTTTTTAAAATCTTTCTATGAGCGAGCAAGGAAAGGGGTAAAGTCAAATTGTATCCATTAACGATAGTCAAGCGATTCTCCAGCATATCTGTTACATACAATGTAACTTCCATTAGCCCTCCAACTGGCTACAGTACACGCCATTTAATTAAATATAGCCTTTCAAAGAAACGTACCGCAAGCAATTTAGAGAGTAGCACATTTGAAGCTTGCATGAGGTTACTAGTGCTTTTAACCACTAGTACGAGTGCATATACTGTTAATTAACATATTTAGAATTAAGTGGATTTGCTATGCACTAATCAGTCTCTAATTGACTAAGAACTGTACCGTTTTTCCAACACTGTACAGCAATCACAGCAGCAAGAGCCAGCATATTACATAATCACTAATTATGTTTCAGATAGTAAGTAAATAAATAAAAAACAAAGCTGATGGATTACGCAAAGCTCATCAATATGACTGGTTAATGACTACTCGGAGCAGTCATCAGACTTGTGCAAGCGAGGGAAAATACCAGCTATTTTGCCTCCAGATTGTGTGATTGCTCTTAGCTGACTGAAGCGGTGTCTGCTTGTGTCAGGTACAAGGCACAGCGTTACTTACAGACCAAGACATCGCCTAATATTTACCACAACATATATGAGGTGGAACAACTGGGGCTATATATGTCATTCCTTCATAGACAATAAAAAGAAAAATTGAATCAAATAAAAATCCTTGTATTTGTTTATTTAGCATAAGGTTTCTTATAACATTTCCAAGAACATGCAATTGACCTGACTCTCTCTATTTAACTGACTCTGGCATTAGTTTAGGGTTGAGAATACCATGTCTTACGTAGTTGCTGACACAGCCTTGAACCTTCTGAGCTGAGAAAAATCGCCCACATGGATGACTGTCTCCTCTCAGACCTGTGTGAACGGGCATAGCAGCCCTTCCTGCAGGACCTGAGAAAAAGACCTCTGGTTTCTCTACACACGGATAAATATGGAAGATCGAGGGACCCGTACGGGGTGGCGGCTGTCGGTGCTTTCATTCACTTTGATACCCTCTGTCAAGCAGAGCAGTGACATACAGGCCAATGCATTGATATGAGAAAGAAGGCTGCATGGATAGAAAGTTGTGGAATTGAAAAGTAAACATTTGAACACAGCCACTACATTACATTAGTTCATTCCGTGTTTGAATACAAAATAGTCACATACATGTACAGAGAGAGAGAGAAAAAAAGAATCAGGAATTCTAGACAGAAGTTATGAAATAAGGATATAAAAAGACAATGTATAAGAAATACTGTATAAAATCTTGAAACTCATAACACTGATAAGATAAAACAGTCAGTGACAATGTCCATGTCTGTTCATGTCTTTTTAAACAAGTCTGTGGAAGATCACATGGCTGAAGAGTTTCAGCATGCATATGAGCAAAGAAAGAGAGCATGAACACTGTACGCACGCGGACGCAACAGAATTTGCACACAGCTGGGTTTCTCAGCTCCTTTCCATCTTTAAAGTTGGACTCTAATTGACCTGTGTCAACTGTGTAGTCACTGGCTTGTGATTTTCATAAACACCCGTGGATTAATGATGTTTACGATGCAGAAAAATCCAGACAAGGCTGACTTCAAGAGAACAGGTAAGTCTGAAATACCAAAAAAAATAATAGCATGTACCACTGGAGATTCTGAACAGAACTAATCTGCTCCAGTCCCTATCCAGTCTGAGATGTGTGTGTGTGTGTGTGTGTGAGAGACAGTAAAAGGGCAGCTGGGGTTTCTTTTCACAGCCCTTCACTTCTCTGTGCTGCTGCTAGGCCGGGGCCTGTTCAACGCCACAGAGAACTGGAGAAATATGAGTGCCACTTTGTTTGACTTCCTCTCAGCCTCCAAGACACCAGCAGGGTCTGGTAATGAGTCTGCAAACAGGACTCGCGAGGAACGTCATGCCACTCATGACTAATTGTGCTCCAACACTTCACTGAAGAGGAGAAGGAAGTCTGTAAGCCTGTAAGATATGCTAGTTTAGAGAGCTTTCGGTTTTTTTTTTACACTTAAAACTGGTTACAAGTCAGCAAATCTAATCAGTGAAAGGGCATGGTGACATTAGTACACGGCACCCTGCATGTTGTTTCACAATTGTGTCAATACAGTACTCTTTTAAATATGTATAATGTTTAGTTTAAGCATAATAACAATAATCATGAATAAAAAATGAAACAAGGCATTTCCTATTATAATATCTGTATTTTAAGGCAAACAAATGCAACGTGTTGCTTTCTCTCCATTCACAAAGATGAAGCACCAAATACACACTGATTATATAAAATTACGGCTCCAGAACAAGACCACACAAAAATCCTCCTGTCTCTGCTGGAATGGGGAGTGACATTGTTCCAACCAAGCACCATAAAAACAGACCGGATGGGGCTCGGTGCTCAGGAGAACTGGTAAGCCCCTGTTTTATTCATGAGCATGCAGGCTCCGCCAGCTGAGAAAACCCCTGCAGTCTCTTCCAGCACATCAAGGTTTTGTGCCTGAATTACAATCAGGCCCAGGTCGCCGCTCTGACACATTGCATTAAAAAGCAACAGAGATTAATGGACCCAAGTCAATTTGGGGATTGATCGACAGGTCCTCGTCTAGAAAATAGAAACACCCCAAAAGAGAGCTCTGACCACCGGGATAATCGGAGCGTGCTCATTCGACTCATGGAAATCAAATATGAAAAGAACATAAGACGAGCTTCTTTTTGGCGAGAGCGAGTGGGATTTGAGGAAGGTTTGAAGAGAGAAAAAGTTTGCACTGCTGAAATGTATTTGTTGCCGGTAATCCGGTGGAAATGGAAAGAGGGACAGAGAGGCGTCCCTAAGGTGAGACCAATGCAACAGCTAAATAGTGATGGAATGAAGCTCAATCTCTTCAAATTGGTTTATATTCTTCAATATAAAAGTCACGCACTCGTAGCATAACAAAGAGCAAAATATATTTACTTCTCAGAACCGTTGCACGGTTGTTGTCACCTCCGTAAATAGTAGTATACTTGTAAAATTGCCTTTTTCTGAAACATTAATTGGCATTCTTCAATCTGTGCAATGTTACATAACGGGCGTAAACAATAAGAATGGTATCATGCTGGCATATTAAAAAACAACAACAACAAGCTGACATGTGCATGATCACAAACCGGCACTCACTCAAGGAGAAACAAATGATGTTCTCGCAGGCCTGACAGAAAATGAGCAGAGAAACAAACACAAATGAGTCACTTTGCCAACAAGAGGAGAAATAATTGGTCCACTTCCCATTATGCTAATAAACAAGCAATAATGATAAACAAAGTTCCAGTGCGGTGCAAAAAAAAAAAAAAGATACATCTCAGTGGGAGGCCACCTATCTACATCTCGCCCCCATTTCACAGCCATTAGATATATCTCGCTAAGTCAAATAACAACAACATAAAGATTTTTTTTCATAGCATCTAAATTTACAGTTTAGAGGACGTCCCCTAATTGCCCTCTTTGAATATAGCGTCCCAGGCTCCCTGTCATTATGGCTGCATTGAAGTCCTAATGAGTGGAATTGTCATCCACAAAGACGCCCCCCTTTTTCCCTGCTGTGCGAGCACATTAAATCCAGACAGCTCATTTCCATTCCCCTGCCATCTCTCCAGAAATGACGTGCGATGCTTGAAACTGTTTATTTCCAAATTCAGACCTCCTCCGTAGCAGCCATCGGCTTCAATTACCAGTTTTTCTGAGCGCAGCCATCAGGCAGCCTGACACTAAGGTCCAGCCTAATTCCCACCTTCTCCAGAGTCAAGAGCATAATGTGCAGATAAAAAAGGTGGAAAATAGCCTGTGCCTCATTAGCATGCGGTGGCTGCCTGCTCATTTGCTAGCCTGCGAATGAAAGTTCTGACACTCGGGCGCCTTCCTCAATATGAGAATGGTCCTCTTCAGACAGTGCGCCATCCTTACCGCAATGAGAGGGGTCATGAAGGGAGGGGGGTGCAACATCGAACCCTGCTATCTGTGCCCTGTGACTGCGGGGACGGCCAGGGTGCCGAGAGGAGGGTATTGATTCTGGGAGCAGCTCATTACCTGCTGAATCAACACATTACGGGCGCGTTTGAAGTGCGAGCAGCTGAATTGTTTACGAGTGTCTTTAGTGCAGGCCAAAAGCTAGCACTGACAGGGCATGACCACACACATTAGCCTGCAACCCCACGATTAGATGTTATCCGATACGCTGCTATCTGCAGCGTCCGTCTAACCAAGGCTGCTGGCCTGCATTGACCTAGCCCATTAAGGCCGCTCGCTCTCGCTCTCCCGTCTCTGTCCTCCTTTCTCTCACCACTCCCCATGAATGTATCCATTAGGCCGCCGATGTGTAAATTGTTTTCACCTGCACTGCGGGGCAGGTGGAGGAGAAGGAAAGGCGCTGGACACATAATTTCCTATGCATGAGCTTTCTAATCAGCTGCAGAGTAACATGATTCCCCAGCTTCTCGTGGATATGGGGGGAAAAGAGTCTCTCAAATGCACAATCTGCAATCAAAATGCATGCTATGTTATAGGGATATTGGAGGCAGGGGTGCTGGTGACTGAGTTCATATGAGCTTGCCTTATATAAGTGAGATGGCTTAATGCGAAGGATGCGGGGCCCAGCCTGATCCCATCCACTGGAGATAGAGTTCAGCCTGTGCTGGATGTATTAGAGGATAATTTGACCTAAAAAAAAATGTCATGCAATTCAATACAGTACAGATAGTTTGCTTTTATTTCTTTGGTTCATTGTAATTATTTTGGTGGAAGATGCAGCTCTACCTCTGCCATGTTAATCTATATTCTATGTGACTCTCAGGACATGCCTCAGTCTCCATAGTGTTGTGATACGTCATATTCACGTAACAGCAGTGGTGATGAGAGAACACGCTTGAGAAACAGTTAGAGAGGAGAAATCAATCTACATCTAAAATATTGAGGATGGTTCTGAATTGGACTGGGGTCCGGTACGCCAAGAGGTTGAGATTCACTGCTCTAGAGGATCTCATAGGCACTCCAGCTGGAGATCCTGACAGCGGGGAACATTCAAGACACGCAAGTAAACGCCCACTGCTACGATTGGCTGACAGTTTTGCTTATTAAAATAACAGAAGGACGCTGCTGTGACATACTCTTAAAACAACATGGGTCATTTGGGTTAAAAACATATACATTCTCAGTATATATCAAACTGTTTGGAACAGACAATGCAATAGATGTAAAAGCACATTTACTCACACTTATGTGCTGAGACAGTACTGTTGGATCCGCTCTAGTCAGACTCTGCGCTGCCATCATCATTTACTTTCAGTCTCTCTGAAAAGCCTGCATCATACTGCCTTGTTTAAAAATGAGTCTCCATAGTGTTGTGATACGTCATATTCACGTAACAGCAGTGGTGATGAGAGAACACGCTTAAAAAACAGTTTAAAGAGGAGAAATCAATGTACATATAACCTTGTTTAAAAATGAATCTGTAGCAAAGTAAAGCAATAAAAAAAACAGTGTTTCACTAACACGATCTGGAGCTCTTTGCTAATTTTACCCCATGTTTACACCGGACATGAGCGGCGCAACGCGACTATAGACAACATAACCCATTTATAATCGGTGATTCTGTCTACACTGGATGTAGCACAGAATGACACAACAAATCTCCAACAATAAACTGATGTCCCGCTCTATTTCTGACATGCAAGCATTCGCGCCGCTTCTGACCTGAAAAAGAAATTAATTTGCGATATAATGCAACAGCGCTCGCGTCTGATCTAGATATGTTAAAATCAGAAGGAAGGCAAGCAAAGACTAGTTTCCACAACTTACACTACACAGTGTCTTGTAATCTTGTAATATCATCTGTATGGTTCTGTTGATGGAGTAATCTTGTGTTTGCGTTTGCGCAATACTCAGCTCACCCTCAGTCGCGGTGCAGGGGGCGGAGCTCCTCTCCGCGCTCACACCATTCGTGGCTTTCTCCGTCGTGGCGGGCATTGTCGCCGGCTATCGCACCTGGTCTGATGGGTTGAGCTCCACGTCCGGGGCGATCCTCCGCTCAGTCGCTCGGCTTTGCGCTGGCGCGTCGATCGCGGCGGGAATTGGCTCTCTGTCATCGGTGGGCTCGGGCTGATGCTCCACACCGCGGGGAGATGGTGGGCTGGGCACTGGATCTGGAGTGGATCTGTGTCTCGCCAGGATCCACTCCACAAAGACGGTGAAGTCCTCTCGATGACCATCCTCGGAAGACGGCGCTCTGCATGCAATGTTTAGACTCGCATCGTAGAACGCACAGAGCACGTCGTCTGGGTAGCTGGTGGTGTTTGCTAAGAGCAGGAACAGTCTCGTGGGGTCCTCGAGAGATCAGTCCCCCTGCTCAAGCAGGAGGTACTCTGGGCGAAGAAGGGCATCCATAGCAGGAGAAACACAATGGAAACAAAAACACAGAGAAAAAACGAGAAAACAAACAGAGGGGAATACACAAAGGTAACTGTGTGGGTCAGGTCTTCTGTCATGCTTCGCTGGAGCAAGGGAACGGGAGGAACGAGGAGACGAGGAGATTTCACAAAAAAACAGAGTCTTTAATGATTCCAATGGGAGACACAGATCACAAGGATGACGTTCACAACAAGTAGATAATGAGTAGACCTGACAAACACAAACTGAACAGACTAGGACTTTTAAACACAGGGCAATCAGGGGAACACAGGTGACATCAATGGAACATAATCAAACTAAACAAGGACAGGAACTTGACCAAATAAGGCAAAACAGGAACTGAAACACATGTGGGAATATTTTGACAATTTTGTGTGTATTTGTCTATGAACTAGTCTAGTTCTAGAACTAGTCTAAAACAGCGCACGGTAGCTACAGCTTCATCTCGCGCTTGAAGAATGGATTAATAAGTAAAAATTAAAAAAAATAATGTTAATTTTATAAAGAGTAGGCCTATTCGATTACTGGCCTTAAGTAAATTAAGAGATTCCAGAATAGATTTTTATTCCCTATTAATTAGCTACTAGCATAGGCTACAAAATATTTAATTCATGCGAATAAATATGCACATGGTAACTACGGGACTATGTTAAATATATTTGTATTTTTTTTCTCGATATTGGCGATTATCATCTATAACTGACTTTTATAATTTTTTTATGTCGTCATATCGCCCAACCCCGGCCTATAGACTTGCCATACAGTTTTTTCTTTCGTTTTGTTAATATGTTAATTTAAGTGAATATATTTTGAATATATTTCGCTTATTTATTCCTTTTATATAGGCTATATGAATTAATTCTGCGCAACAGGTACGTGATGTCAATCCTCCTGTTCTGTTGTTTATGCTGGTATTTGCACATGTAAAATGAAACCCCTGGGAAACAAATGTTATTTTTAATGAGTCATAGACACTTATCAATTCTAATTTAATTTAATCTAATTTAATTAACAATCTTGTCGGTTAAAACCAAAATGAACATCCTTAGCGGGTAGGTTGATGTCAGTCCACGAATCCAATGTAGGCTGTTACACACACATTTTCTTTCTCAACCGTTTACGTGACAAAACGTCTCAGGTTACTTATGTAACCATGGTTCCCTGAGTGAACAAACACCTGGAGCAGTGGGCTGCCATTTTTGCTGCGGCGTCATGAGAGCAATCTCACTTCAGTCGTGGTATTGAGGGTGGAAGAGAGCGCTGATCATTCACTCCCCCCACCGACAATCCCTACCAATCCCTACTGGTACCAAGAGTCGAACCTGCGGCCTTTGGGTTACAATTCCAACTCTCTAACCATTAGGCCACGACTGCCCCCACCTAATACCTAATAAAGAAGTGTTCTTATCGCAATGCTTTGTCCACGGAGGTTATGGAAACAGCTCTAATTCTGCTGTTCCATCAGAGCCACCTACTGTCTAGTAATTCAGTTGACTATAACTTTGCAACTACATGTCAACTCTCATTAGTAGAGTAGCAGTAGACTGTTAGGTTAGGGTTAGGTTTAGGGTTAGTAAGTTAATGTATTTGCAAAGTTACTTAAACTCAGTAGAAAGTGTATTGGGGGACCTTCAAAATAAAGTGATAGCAGATATTAAGCAGACAGTCTACTAATACTCTAATGACTGGTAGATGGCATGTAGTTGCAAAGCTACTCATCGTAAACAGAATGTTTAAACGGGACTACCAAATAGTGTTACCTTTGCTTTATTTTTCAGAAAAAAAAATAATAATAAAAAAATAAAAATAAGATGCCACTTTAAATGTTTGAGATTTTCAACTCGCTATAAATTGTCCTGAACATGTAGTGTTAAAGGGATTCAAGGGACATATCACATTCAAAATCTCACTTAAGCCTGAAAATAAACAAATTCTTTTTAAGTTTTTAAATACTTATAAAGTAACAAATTAATTTCATTTATTTATTTATTATACAACAGATTTATAAATGATTCTCATTACAAATTTGGGAAGATAGCTGGTGCGTATTTACATCCATGACAATTGAACACAAAGTAGTCACCAGCAGTTTTTTTTGTTGTTGTGATTTTTTTTTTTTTTTGACAAATCATACCAGCGTACTTTGAGGTAAAAATGCTTGGCAGGTCTGTCATAAACTCCCATTCCCAAAAATAAGACTAGCTAATCAAAAAGAATGGGTTGGAAAAGGATTGTGACCCATATTCAGCTACATAAATGTTTGCTTTGTACATTACATCCAGTGCTACAGATTGATATAAAACAGTTGTGGTGATTTATGTATTTTATTTTTCTAATTCTATGCAAGAGATAAAAATGCTACCAATCACTGAATATGAAAGACATTAATAAGACCCCCTATTTACAAAAACATACACAAAATACATTTTAAGGACTGTAATTGGCTATTTTAAAACACCCAGTTGATTTAAGCCTTATAATATAAAAGGAAAAGAAAAAAGTATGCCTGTCATAAAAAAGGCTATCCCTTAAAAATGTGATTTACTCCATTTCTATAATAATGGAAAGCTTTAACACCTAGGTGTTAGTTTAGCAGATTCTGTACAGGTTACCTCATTGTGACAGCGTATGCTTTTAGCAGTCCTCTTGATTCTGATCAATTTGGCCTAATTAAACTGCTTTACATTTACTAGGGCTTCGTTTTCCAAAGGCATTTCAAATTATCCCTCGTAATTAGTTATGATGAGATCCCATACAGCAGAGGCCTTTGTTTTTGAATTAGCTTTATACCACATCTATTCAAAATGTGTGAGAGCTGCTTTATTCCATGAGTCAACTTTTAATCCTACTCCTAAAGTATGAAAATTACTGTCATTGGCAAGGATGACATGAAGTCTTGACATTTGTTTGGGAGACAGGCTGTGTCCAATTCCTTCTCAATCTTAAGCTTTAAAAGAAAAGCTTCTCATCAAGCCACACTCCACTGTACTTTATTAACGTTTCTAGCACATTTTTTGAAAGAGGGTTTTGAACCTTTTTATCCACTTCACAGCACTTCATTAATTGCTTCTGTCTCTCCTGCACACTCATAAATGTGCACAGACACAAATTCTTGCATGCAAGTGAACATTGTCATGCGAGCACATACAGATGTACCCTGATAAAACACTCCTATGCATCAGTGTTTCTTGTACAATTTTTCAACAGAGTGAGATCTTAGAGTGAATCACCAGCGTCACATTTTACCCAATCTGTAAATACGAGCTTGCTTTTTGAATCAAATTAAATAAAAAGACTGTGTACAACAATATAATGACAAAATACATGCCTCTATTGAGTTGTCCTTTTGGGCTGCACACAAAAAAGAACACATAGCACGACAAGTGTAGTCTGCTTCATGGGCAAATGATTATATGAGCCATGTTTTTGTTTTGTTTTTTAAATTAATCGTTACAGAAATTAGTTACACAAATCCTTCACTGAAATCCATCAGAACATTAGTTTGTAAGACTTAAATCAGTGTAATTACTGACTAGTTGTTTAAATGACAACGTGTAGGTGTTTTTGTTTTGTTTTGTTTGTAATAAATGTTATTTTAAATATAAAAAAACCTACAAAAATATTACATGATATGTTTAAAGATCAGCTCAGTTCCATATAAACCACACAGTTTCTCATTACAGATCAGTAAGCTGGACTGGTCAAATGTGAAATAAAGCAAAAAGATGTCATCAGTTAGCATAAGTTTCCAGTTGTTGGAACGATGATAAAAGCTTAGTCAGATTCACCTTCCTCATGCTGTAAGGCCATTAAAATAAATCATGTGACTATTGAATTAACACGGAGAACTTGAAAGCTTTTAAACTCTGATGTATAATACATTGAGAATAAAAATTAATTCACCTCTTTTGCAATTTGCTGTGGGACTCTCGAGCTGCATGGAGACAATTTATTCTTTTAAGAAGGAACATTTTGGTTGTGAAGTTGAAAATGTCGCTCATATTGTGCTTGAAAACACATGGCCCAATATCTGCGGTTAATGTTATTTATAGGGATGCACCCGGGTATCGGGCCCGATACTGAGCTCCTGTACTCGTACTCGTACTCGTTAAAATGCCCCGATACCAAACGCCGATACCTTATGCGAAAAACCATTCAGTACATTTCATTTTTTTTCTGATATTTTTGATGAAAGTGTTAGCATAAACCAGAAAGACTCAAATCCCACGTAACGACTTATCAATCATCTACTCAACCAATCACATCCTGACTTCAAATATAAAAGACTGAACTCTCTCTCCCATTTCGCTGTCTGTAGGTGTCGTAGTCGAAGTTCCCCTCCATCCTCCCCATCACCACCAGATTTGGTCCCTATCCTTTCATCCGGGGGTAGGCTACCCCTGCCCGCATTATCAGGCAGGACCTGCCAGAATGACCTGGACGAAGGACGGGGGCCTATGCCAAAGATTCGTGATAGAACCCTGACCGAAGATCTTGATTCGATTTCATGATTTTATCATTTTTAATCGTAATTAAATTCTTTCAAACGTTCTCCTGCCTTCTGAGACTTTTTTGGCAGAGCTTTCTAATCCTGCATGGACAGCAACACAACTGAAACGTTCCCAGGCCCAGAAAGCCAGTAAAGCCATTGTTAAAATAGTCGATGTGACATCAGTGGTTCAACCGTAATTTTATGAAGCTGCGAGAATACTTTTGGTGCGCAAAGAAACAAAAATGTACAAAATTAACGACTTTATTCAACAATTCGTCTCCTCCGCGTCACCCTGACGCCATTTTGGAGAATATCCACTGAACGTAAACAGCGTATGCTATTCTGTGTCAGCTGTCACGCGGACACCTTTTCTACGTTGTTTATGCTTTGATTTGGATGAAAACAATGTATCCGCGTGATGCAGCTGACACAGAATAGCATACACTGTTTACGTTCAGTGGATACTCTCCAAAATGGCATCAGGGTGACGTTTTATTTTTGTTTTCTTTGCATACAAAAAGTATTCTCGTAGCTTCGTAAAATTATGGTTGAACCCCTGATATCACATGGATTATTTTACTGATCTCCTTGCTACGTTTCTGGACCTTGATCGTGGTATAGGGGTGGGCGATATAGCCTCAAAATGATATCACGATATTTCAAGAATATTTGCGATAATGATATTTATGATGATATAGAAAAAAAATATGGAACAACGTTTTATTGGTGATTGCAGCTGGCAGGCAGCAGCATTTATTAGTGCAAACACAATGAAGGGCATTTTCCATCCTTTTCCAATGAGCTACTGTCATTGATGACAGACTACCTAATTCGAAGTGTAAATCTATTGTCATAAGGTGACAGTTACTTCTCACAAATAGTAATTGAGTTAGTAACTGAGTTACATCATTATAAGTAACGAATTACCAGGGAAAGTAACTATTGCGTTACTTTTTTTATTAAAAAAATGTTCAAATATGTCAGATAACTTGGATGCCTCCAATATTAAATGTTAAATGAATGAAATGGACACTACATGGAACAAATTATTATTTTTAAACATTGTACACTAATACAAAACAATTTAAAAATACTTATTTAACACTGAACATTTTTTATCATTCTATCAGACATTACACCAACAAAGCACAATTTAACTTAAAATGAGTAAGATAGTAAAATAATATTTTGTGGCCATTTTTGAGACCCCCTTCTTGAATTAGGCATGCAAATAAATGCAGCCTTGCTGAGCAGAAGGGAATTCTTTTAAAACATTAGAAAATATTACAGATCCCAATTTAACCCTGGCTAACCCTGGAGACAGCGCCGCGAGCTCCTGCAGTGCTGTTTAACGTTCTCCAGTGTATTTAATTGGTTAAGGCCATTTCGCGATTTTAATCATCATACAGTAACCAGCAACAACCACCCCCTTCATCTGCTCATCGGAGACATGAGATGCAGTACTAACCGGACTCTCATTGTCGGTGCTTGTAATGATTTTTGCGTCTTTCTCGGACAGTTTTAAATGCTTCCACACTGCCGTCATGTTTGCTGCATTAGCGCGCGCCTCTATTTGATTGTGTCACGTCATTGTTCGGTACAATTTATTCTGTCTTTTTGCTTATTTGCTTATTAATTTCGGCTGCCGAACATTCGGTGCATCCCTAGTAAATACGTCATCGCATCTCTATATCATTGATATCGCGATATGACACTTTTTTTATCATGTAAAAATGTATCATGTGTTATCATGGACGGTATGATATGGCACACCCCTATCGTAGTAATTACATTGCTGTCTATGGGAGGGTCAGAGAGGTCTTACGGGTTTAGAATGACATGAGGGTGAGTCTTTTATTTTGACGGAAACGTGCAGGAAGTCCTCATTGCTTCTTTTTGTTGACAGTAGCAGATTTATACATTATTCTCATTACTAATTTGGGAAGATGCACGTATCACATTGTCACATGCCTTGTAAAAATTCATAAAAATGTTACTGAGCAACTGACGAGTAACACAGTTTCAGCGCAGATTTCCCTCGCGGTTTGGACTTTGAACCCTGGCTAACCCTGGAGACAGCGCCGCGAGCTCCTGCAGTGCTGTTTAACGTTCTCCAGTGTATTTAATTGGTTAAGGCCATTTCGCGATTTTAATCATCATACAGTAACCAGCAACAACCACCCCCTTCATCTGCTCATCGGAGACATGAGATGCAGTACTAAACGGACTCTCATTGTCGGTGCTTGTAATGATTTTTGCGTCTTTCTCGGACAGTTTTAAATGCTTCCACACTGCCGTCATGTTTGCTGCATTAGCGCGCGCCTCTATTTGATTGTGTCACGTCATTGTTCGGTACAATTTATTCTGTCTTTTTGCTTATTTGCTTATTAATTTCGGCTGCCGAACATTCGGTGCATCCCTAGTAAATACGTCATCGCATCTCTATATCATTGATATCGCGATATGACACTTTTTTTATCATGTAAAAATGTATCATGTGTTATCATGGACGGTATGATATGGCACACCCCTATCGTAGTAATTACATTGCTGTCTATGGGAGGGTCAGAGAGGTCTTACGGGTTTAGAATGACATGAGGGTGAGTAATTAATGACATAATTGTCATTTTTGGGTGAACTATCCCTTTAATTTAATCTTAATCGAAGATGAACGAAGGTTTTACGGGTTTGGAACCACATGAAGGTGAGCAATTAATGACAGAATTGTAATTTTTGGGTTAACTATAATTTAATATAATGTTTTGATATACAACATTTGAAATAACATGCTAGTCCCTAATTACGATCATCCCTGGTTTAAAATAAAACTTGGATATTGCTTAGATATTAAAAGTCACACAAATTGTGAAGTGAACATGAGAGACAGCCATTACAGCCAATACTCTGAAAAACTGCCAGCGAAATAAAAAGGAAATACTGTACATTCTTTTAAAAGAAAGAAAAACATGTTGCATACAGCTGAGCTCCATGTTCCTGCTTTCACACTGGAGACAAAACACAGCCTTCAGTGGGAATAAATTGAAGACTAATTGTATGAGCTGTTTATCAAATTATTGAGCAGACAGATGTTTGTGACCGCTTCACGGTTACACCCTGGATCTGCCAGTCACCAACACAAAGGTCTAAAGGAATGGTTTGTGATGTGCCCAGAATATCAATTTAATTTACTGCTGTTAATTCACATGCAAATTTTGACCTCCGTTAAAGCATATCAATTACCCCACGTACTGTATCTGAGGGCCAGTGAGCAGTGGAAGGGAGGGGAATAGGCCTATAACAAAACACGAATGAACTGCAATGATACAAAAGGAGGACAATGAAGTATTTTTTCATCCATGCTTAATTCAAAATTCCATGCATTAATTTATGAGGAGGAAGATAATATGTTAACAACCTATTAGATAAAAAAGAGACAGTATAGAAATACACCCTCTTTTTGCATGCTGAAATGCGCATATTTTAGACTTTCGCTCTTGCTGCCTGTAAATGCAAAGACCAAAACTATAATACACCAACTGCGTATGACATAAGAGCCAGCCTTCAACCTTACTTCCATATCTGTAAGTAATTTCAGTAGTGTGAAAAGATTGTAAAAAAAATGACAAGGCAAGCGTTATAGTTCAAGCTAAGTAGCCAGGTCAAAAGTTTAACTAATTCTAAAATCTATTCATACTTTTTCTATGGGAATCAAAAGAGTCTAAATGGGTCAAAACTCCTCTTCACAACAGCATCGGTCTTATTCAACTCAAGTGTTGCTGTATCCTTTAGTACAATATCAAAAACCACTCCTAAATTATGAGTACTTGCTGAATGACACATTTGTCAAGGACTGATTGCTTTCTCAGCTCTGTTGGATCTTAGTAGAAGGCAAGCACTGAACATTTCATTGTCATCTTTTCCAAAACAGGATTTTTTTACCTCTTCTTTGCCCAAAGAGCCCCGTGTCAATATCAATTATACATGCAGGAGGCACACAAAAGGATTTATTAGCCAACAAATAATTTCACAGAGTGACCATGAATGGAGAAGATTAGCATGTGAAAGGCAGAGCAAAACACCCTCGTTCAACTGCTAAAGAGCAATTTAATAGGGCAAAAATTGGGGAAATTGTATGATTAGAGGACACATCTGTAGGGGATGATAAACAGAACACCTCAGACCTATGCATGAAGCTTTAGCAAGAGATGTGCAGAATTAATGCGTCTCTGTTAATGGGTTATAAAAACCCTCCTATTTCAGCACTGATTAGTTCTCAGTATACTATACAACGACACAACACTTGAAAACGTCACTTCCTGTGTCATTGACACAATGTAGATTTTAATCCCGGAAGATGAAAATAGTGCAAAAAAATCCCTATATTAACTTTTTTCCCCCAAAAGAATAATTAACTGAAGCTAACCTTCTGTAATGTAAATGTTTATTTTTATTTTTTTCTATACGTTGTCTTATTGGAAAGCACTTTGGCCAACCTTAGTTGTTTTTAAATGCGCTATACAAATAAACAAAAAGAAAGTAATGTGCAACACAAACTTCTCTGTTAACTTCTCAGAAAATGTAGTTTAGTAGAAAGCTCTGCATAATTAGGGTGCATCATGTTCAAGCACAGCCCTTCAAATAATTTTATATTATTTAAATAAATAAATAAAAATGATCCATGGCTCGACAGTGCAAGGATTTCACTTGTATTTGCGATTAAATAAAGATGAGTGTGAACTGTAAAATGTTTTTAGGAGCACATGTGCAAATAAAACAAGTCCATGCAGGTCCTTCAAAAGTTGTAAATAGCTTAAATTGTATAACAAACACCTTAATAGAGCTGCACGATTAATCGTTAAAAGATCGCAATCTCGATTCAGACAACCACACAATCTCATTTCTAAATGACAACGATTCTCCCGTGTCTATTAAACCTTTGACAAAGTCTTACCGGATCATTCAAATCTGCGTTCGCACTGCCGCTGACACACAGAGAGAGCAGTTACCATGTTTGGTTAAGAATCAGCTTCACAAATAGTCTTTTCAACTACACAGTATTATTTCTGTCGTACAGTCATTCATATTATCACAGAGATACTGGGATGAAAGTTTATAATTCAGATACAAACATTGCCGTCTATGGTAGCGTGACCAAAATAGAGCAAATCCGCGTTTGAAAGTAACTGCCACATAACGGTTGTGTCGATTGCATTGTTTCGCAATGTATTTAAAAAATGTATAATTGAATGAATCATTTATTCAAGAGAATCATTCAAAAACGCTGATTCATCCAGTAGGTTTATGAGTGAGTCGTTGAATCATTGATTCAAACAACTTTTTCATAATTTTAATATTAAAGTGGTGTATTAAATATATTATATTTTAAATACATATACACTACCAGTCAAAAGTGTTTGAACTGTAAGATTTTTAATGTTTCTTTTTTTTAAGAAGTCTCTTCTGCTCACCAAGCTTGCATTTATTTGATCCAAAGTACAGCAAAAACCAAAAAACAGTAAAATTTTGAAATATTTTTACTATTTAAAATAACTTTCTATTTGAATATATTTTAAAATGTAATTTATTCCTGTGACTTCAAAGCAACATTTATCTGAAATGGAAATCTTTTGTAACATTATAAATGTCTTTATCATCACTTTTGATAAATTTAAAGGATCCTTTCTAAATAAAAGTATAAATTTATATAACCCCCCCCCCAAAATAAAAAAAAGACTCCAAGCTTTTGAATGGTAGAGTGTATAATGTTAAAAAAATTCTTTAAAAAAACATTAAAAATCTTACTGTTCAAAATCTTTTGACTGGTAGTGTATATTAAAATGTTTAATAATTCATTCAAATTAATTAAACACTTTTAAATAGACTGCAGCAATCATATTTTGCCACACATTATTTTGTTTAGTTCAGAATCGTGGGAGAATCGTGATCTCTATTTGAGACAAAAAAAATGTATCCAGAATTGTGCAGCTCTACACCTTAATTATCATTTTAAGATGTCTTAAATTTGGGGACAGAAACGCAGGAAATACAGCATAAAGGCTATGATTTCATTAAATAAATATGAGCGCTGCACGTTCCAAAGTCAAACTGCAGTGTGTTACACATTCTACAGGTCTGCATTTTTTTAAAGCAGTTCACAAACAATGAATACTGTGCATTTATGCCAATCGCTTATGATCGACTGTTGATAAATTATGACAGTTTTCACCTTACTGTGTTTATATTGTAATGTGCTGCAGATGGTTGTAAGAGTGCAATTTTTAGCTCCAACTTTTTAAATGAGCAGCCAGCAATTGTAAATCATAGACGTTTCAAAATAAGTGTCCTGGTCTATTTCGGACTGCTTTTTATAATTAAAAGTCCCGCATTATGGATAAATGTTGATTTGTTTTAATATTGATATTTTGGTATTAAGAGTATCTAGCATTTAATTCAACATTAACTCATGTAGCTTTTGTCTGAGCTGCACCATCACAGGAAGGGAAGACTGAGAATATTATATAACACATTATTCAATATATAGACTTTACTAGTATCAGCACAATACTCATAATGTGACTCTCTGGGTGACTAAATTGCAACTAAATTAAAGCAGTGATCCATCCAACAAACACTCAGCAGCAAGCACCACATCAGCTACAGACTGAAAAAAAATACTGTCCTTTAATCTCTCCACAACACCTTACAAATAAATCTGTGGGTTCTGCATAATAACAGGAAGATTGCTCACAGGATATATTTAAAGTCCAACAGTGATTGCCTTCAAATTTACTCTCAAAGGATGTGAATTTGTCCACAAGCACTGCTTTAAATGGAATGAATTAAGAGACAGAACTTCTCAAAGTTGGTTTGCTCGTTGGTGTGTTAGTACAGCATGCTATCAGCAAAGTAAAGCAATCTCTGAGAGGCTGAATGAACTGTTAGCATGCTATCAGCAAAGTAAAGCAATCTCTGAGAGGCTGAATGAACTGTAATTTCCTTAAAAGCACAACTGCACAAAATACAGATTAGATACTCTAATTGGAATCTGTGCTTTATTGCTTTGTACTTGCACAGGATAGACAAATTCCAGATCATGTCTCCACATTCTCTTACAAAGTGACTCATTGAGCTGATCTAGGGTTGCATGTTATACCGGTACTGGAAAAATACCGGTACATATTATATTTCAAACAGTACAATATCATGATTTTGCTAATTTAGGTACTTTATTTGCTGCTGTTACAAAGTTCACCACTATGTGGCAGTGTTATCCAAACTGATGTGAGGAAAAAATGGAACAAACAGATAAAACTCAATCTACATGATAATTGTGCTGACAATATAAAATAAGAGAATATCATGAATATAGATAATTACGGTGACTGGGAGGGGACATGGTCAGTCTAGTTTTGTCGTGGCTACCACATATTAACTTGTAGGAACATGATAATATGTCGTGGCCACGAAATCATTTTGTCGAGGTAATGACATCCTTATGCCGTGACCACGTGATGTGAAGTCATGGCCTTGAGATCCTGTGTTGAGGGAACAACATATTTTTCACGTGGCCACAAGTTTAATGCGTAAACAAACCTGCGTGACCATAGCAACCTAGAATCATCAGAGATGAATAAAACATTTTTTTTTTTTGCAAAATATGTCTTGCAAATTTGTTAACTGATCTTGTCTTTTTATTTAATATTTGTAATATTATTATTATTAAAGAGTAATATAATAATATTATTATATTAACTGGTTAGGGCTATATTTTTATATTTATTGTTATATATGCTTATAATATTGATATTTTGGTATTAAGAGTATCTAGCATTTAATTCAACATTAACTCATGTAGCTTTTGTCTGAGCTGCACCATCACAGGAAGGGAAGACTGAGAATATTATATAACACATTATTCAATATATAGACTTTACTAGTATCAGCACAATACTCATAATGTGACTCTCTGGGTGACTAAATTGCAACTAAATTAAAGCAGTGATCCATCCGACAAACACCCAGCAGCAAGCACCACAACAGCTACAGACTGAAAAAAAATACTGTCCTTTAATCTCTCCACAACACCTTACAAATAAATCAGTGGGTTGCATAATAACAGGAACATAGCTCACAGGATATGTAAAGTCCAACAGTGACTTGCCTTGAAATTTACTCTCAAAGGATGTGAATTTGTCCACAAGCACTGCTTTAAATGGAATGAATTAAGAGACAGAACTTCTCAAAGTTGGTTTGCTCATTGGTGTGTTAGTACAGCATGCTATCAGCAAAGTAAAGCAATCTCTGAGAGGCTGAATGAACTGTTAGCATGCTATCAGCAAAGTAAAGCAATCTCTGAGAGGCTGAATGAACTGTTAGCATGCTATCAGCAAAGTAAAGCAATCTCTGAGAGGCTGAATGAACTGTTAGCATGCTATCAGCAAAGTAAAGCAATCTCTGAGAGGCTGAATGAACTGTTAGCATGCTATCAGCAAAGTAAAGCAATCTCTGAGAGGCTGAATGAACTGTACTTTCCTTAAAAGCACAACTGCACAAAATACAGATTAGATACTCTAATTGGAATCTGTGCTTTATTGCTTTGTACTTGCACAGGATAGACAAATTCCAGATCATGTCTCCACATTCTCTTACAAAGTGACTCATTGAGCTGATCTAGGGTTGCATGTTATACCGGTACTGGAAAAATACCGGTACATATTATATTTCAAACAGTACAATATCATGATTTTGCTAATTTAGGTACTTTATTTGCTGCTGTTACAAAGTTCACCACTATGTGGCAGTGTTATCCAAACTGATGTGAGGAAAAAATGGAACAAACAGATAAAACTCAATCTACATGATAATTGTGCTGACAATATAAAATAAGAGAATATCATGAATATAGATAATTACGGTGACTGGGAGGGGACATGGTCAGTCTAGTTTTGTCGTGGCTACCACATATTAACTTGTAGGAACATGATAATATGTCGTGGCCACGAAATCATTTTGTCGAGGTAATGACATCCTTATGCCGTGACCACGTGATGTGAAGTCATGGCCTTGAGATCCTGTGTTGAGGGAACAACATATTTTTCACGTGGCCACAAGTTTAATGCGTAAACAAACCTGCGTGACCATAGCAACCTAGAATCATCAGAGATGAATAAAACATTTTTTTTTTTTGCAAAATATGTCTTGCAAATTTGTTAACTGATCTTGTCTTTTTATTTAATATTTGTAATATTATTATTATTAAAGAGTAATATAATAATATTATTATATTAACTGGTTAGGGCTATATTTTTATATTTATTGTTATATATGCTTATTTCCCCTTTCAAAAAAGGTAATAAATTGCAATATATCACAGAATATTGCAATATATTTAAAATCGCAATAATATTGTATCGTGACAATATCGTGACCCTAATATATATACCAAAATCTGAAGAGTGCCTGCCCAAAGGGCTACCAGGGATTTTGAAATTTTGCGAGCCCTGATATCATATAATAAAATATCATTTGTTGTTACTACAGTAAATTTATATTAATTATGGAATCTCCTTCAATGCTTTCAGAATCTTTACTTTTTAAAATAATTTTGTTTCTGTATTTTTTTGTATATATTTTGATGCGTAAAAAACCTGCATGACCATAGCAACCTGCAAATTATCAGAGATGGATAAAACATTTTTATCCAACCCACAGTCTTGTAAATTTGTTAATTGATCGTGTTTTTTTATTTAATATTTGTATATTATTATTATTATTATTATTATTATATGTATTATTATTATTATTAAACTGTAATATAATAATATAATAATATTATTATATTAACTGGTTTAGGGCTATATTTTTATATTTATTATTGTATTTCCCCTTTCAATTCGTGTATCGCTTTACCTAATTAACGTTCTGTATAATTATTATTAATATGCTACCATATATTTGGCACATACTGTAAACGCCTGACAATTATGCCAAGAAAGTTTTGACTTTATGATTGTATTTACGCCTGTGTGTGACGATAAATAAGCATGTGTTTTCAAATGATGCATTCCTCAATGAACACTATAGTATTTATAATTATAGTCTATTAATTAGCCGAAATTAAATGAAATGTTAAATTCAACCTTTAAACTTCCAGTTAAAATTCCCGTCATACAGCATAATCAAAGCTTTATTGGCATGTTGAGCATTTACAGTAGGCTATTATTTACAAAACTATTCAGAACGTTAAGTAAAGAGATCGAAACGAAGAGGAAATAAATCAAATACATAACAACGAATATAAAAATATAATCAAAAATAATAATAATAATAATATACAAATATTACGGAAAAAAGACAATCAGTTAATGGACTTACAAGATTGTGGGATGGATAAAAATGTTTTCTTGTAGGCCTATTTTAGTTTATGTACTTTAAGTAACATTCATGATAAACTTCATTCGAATGCTGTCTACATCGCGTGCAATACAATCCGGTAGCCTAGGCCAATACGGTTAATTTAATAGTTAATAATGTAATAATTTATATAAAAATGTATATAATAATTTCTTAATTCAAAATTAAATATGAATAAATCCATCTTTGATAATCGCAGGTTGCTATGGTCACGCAGGTTTGTTTACGCATTAAACTCGTGGCCATGAGAAATGGATGCTGTTCCCTCAACATAGGATCTCGAGGCCACGATTCACATCGTTACCTCGACAAAATTATCTTGTGGCCACGGCATAATATCACGTTACCACGAGTTAATATGTCGTGGCCACAACAAAACTAAGTGAACCGAACATGTGCCCACTTTGTGTAAGTGCTCTGTGAAGAGCTTCAAAGGTTTCTATTTACGTGTTTTTGCAGCATTAAGCATTGTAGCCAATTACGGACATATCTGTTAAGTATGTGAATGTAATGGTCAATCAGAAGTTGGTCTGAATCCACTTCAGCGCTGAAAATGCTTTTGTTGAAAAAGTTTGTTCAAGCGAGTTCACAGAGTTCAGCCAAAGCACATTCAAGAATTGTTTCATTATAAAAAAAAAGAACACGTGTAAATAAGAGATTTATTTATTGTGTATATTGTGTGATTTTTTGTGTTGTCAGCTTCCCTGATTTTAACAGGAGTTTTCGCTCAATGAGGAATGTGGCGGCACTGAGTGATTATAATGGGAGATCTCTTTGCTCACTTTTTGTATATAATATACATTTGGCATGCTGCTAACTGCACATTGCAAATCTTCTGGATTGACAGCCTCATTTAAATGGAGCATTGAATCAGAAACTGCGATGATTGACAGTGATAACCATAGTAACGGACGGTAACTAAAAACCTGAAAGTATATGTCAAAATAGATCTATGCCAGTCTTGGAGTGTAAATGCAAACTAATAGATCTGTCACTTTTTCTATGCAATGTGTTTCTTTTTAATAGGATGATTGCACTTTTTGAATAATTCAATAATAGTAATTCAATAATAGTTCAATAAAAAAAATACAATCATCAATGTATCACTCTGAGTATGAAGTGCTGTTTATGAAAATAAGTAACACATTTTTTACTGCAGAGTTTCATGCAGTGTTTTTCATAAAATCGTTTTTAATTCCGTTATCTTTGAGGCTGCTTATTTGGCACCTATGGTTTCGATTTAGTATCGATACCTCTGTATTAGATTCTGGTATTGTACTGAAGTCAAAATTCCGGTATTGTACTTTCTGTCCTTTCATAAAGAATCATATAGAGCTTTTTTCCTTTCTGTCACCATAACATATAATGCCAATAAATGGCAACTGCAACCGTAGGTTAGTGGTCTCAATTTGCCCATTCTGAGGGGTGTTTCCTTCTCTATAGTAGAACAGGCTAGCTGGGAAATGGAGAAAACTGCCAACATGTGTAATAGATGTCAGAATAGGAGAGCAATTTACAGTAAGTGGGTTTAACTTCTTTCTGTCTTATCTTAGAGAAATCGTAAGAATCTGGAAGATTACCACCTAAAGCGAATCTCAATTGACAGCCAGTAGTGTTGTCCCCATATCCCTGACAATGCTAGATTACTCACCTCTATCAGCTTGAGAGACACTTACCTTCATGCTCTGAGCATCTAACTGATGTCTGCCTCTGTGCCGATAGAAAAACCCAATTGACGCATGAAACTCACATTCAGCTGCCTCTTTTTCTATGTGGACACCACACAGCTACTGTAGAGACAGAAAACATAATTTAGTGGACCATTTGGATGAGGGTCAGGGGTATGTGCACAGTTATTTTTGAAGGCACTGACACCTGTGTGCTTACCTTATGGGCTTGCCGTCATTAAGAAGAGTGTGGAAGACCTCAAAGAGAGAATCACAACACAAGTGTTGAAGGGAAGATACGATGAAACTGAACCGAGGAAGAGCGGACACAATCAATCTCTACTTCAAGATTCCACAGAGTGACCCTGACCCACTAGTTCAACAGTCAGAAATAGGTCTCTATCACAATTCCACACTCGTGAAGCAGAAATTCCAATAGAGCTATTCAGTTTGTAGATTCTAAACACTGAAGAGAATTAGCATTTTGAATCCATGAGATTCCTTAGCTATTTTCTATAGGTTTTAAGAATGACAGCTTTTAATATGCAAAATAAAATATATGTGATTAAAGTCACAATAAAACAGAAGTAACAAACGTTCCTTACTGTGACTTACACAGAGTGTAATGGATTATCAAGGAAGAAAGTAGGTCATGAACTTGGTTCTATGCATCGGTTGTTGACTGAATGTTAACTTAAGATGACGGTGTTGCACTCAAAAGCCAAGGCAGATGAATGCAAGCTTGCGGTGGAGGGGTTAAGAACACTAAATGATTGGAGAAGTCCTGCATATGTCATACAAGAGAGAATGATGTTCTTTTCACCTGAAGGTCAAGTTATGATATTGTGATTCAAAATTATGATATTGTGAGGTCAAAATTAAAAAGAAAGAAAGAAAGACGCACTGATAAACTGTACACAATAAGATCATGTATTTCGAAAATAGGGTGAATTTCTATTTTATGCCAATGTTAAAATTACTTGAAGAGGTCTTTTTATATAACAAATTACACAGTCAGACCTCCAACTTGTGTTATCAACACTATTAACCAAGGAATATTATTAATATAATATCACACTTATTTTACTTTTTTTTTTTTTTTATCAAAAACTGCTACTCTAAAAACTGAAATTACTGAAGGAATCCAGGTCAAATTAGCCTTTTGTGCTTATTTACAAATTGACCTCACGACAGAAATAAACGCTTTAGCCTGTAACAATGAAAGTATCCATATGGTGGATTACTGATGTTTACTGATGTCACATTCACCCCAACAGGATGAAAGCAAGTGTCAACAGCTAATGCATATGAAGCAAATTATCAACTTATTATAGACTGGTCAGACTGGTCGTGGCGGCGGTGTTGCAACAATATATAGGCCTACACTGTAAATTATTTGACCGTAAAGTCACAGCAAATTACTGGCTACTAGTTGCATTAATTTCACAGTAAATTACTGTATGTAAATTTACAGTAAATTACTGTAAACAAGCTACATTACTTTTACAGTAACTTACTGTGTAAGATTCCATGGTATTACTGTGATTTAGCAGTATTCTTCAGCAGAATTACTGTATTTAGCTGTGAAGTTACAGTTGATGTATATCAGATTACTGTGATTTAGCAGTATTCTTCAGCAGAATTACTGTATTTAGCTGTGAAGTTACAGTTGATGTATATCAGATTACTGTGATTTAGCAGTATGCTCCTGTAGAATTACTGTATTTAACTGTGAAGTTACAGTTGATGTATATCAGATTACTGTGATTTAGCAGTATGCTCCTGTAGAATTACTGTATTTAACTGTGAAGTTACAGTTGATGTATATCAGTTTACTGTGATTTAGCAATATGCTCCTGTATATAACTACTGTATTTATCTGTGAAGTTACAGTTAATGTCATCAGATTACTGCAATTTAACAGTATTCTGCTGTAATGCAAATTACTTGCCAGTAATGTGCTATTAATGTACTTAAAACCTATTTTAACTTTAATGCACTTAAAACCTATTTTAAAATACTGTAAATTTGACATTTTCATGTGTTAACCCATTAATAACCTATAACATGTTAAATTCAAATAAACACAAAAACACAATAAATTGTTGTGAACATTTATTCTTACACATTTATTTTGCTTCTCTCCATTGAACGAAGAGACACTATAAGAACATATTTAATGACTAACTTACTGCATAACTGCATGCAACTTAACACCGAGCCAGTGTTTGGTTGGTCTGTTCTGGCGAAACACTGCTTACATTCTAGACTGTCATCCATTCAAAATCAATGAGTTTTCTGATTAGTGTGCAGACTTGTTGGTTGATGTGACCTCTCTGCCTCTTTGACTTCGTGCCCGTCTCTGGAATTATTCCCAAGAAGCACCTATAAACAAAAAGGCAGAGGAAAGCTGTTAGTTTCATTCAAGTGGGATGAAAAAGGTGTCATTAACCAGTCACCACCTTTAGTAGATCACAGCTGTTGCACTACAGAGCAAAACTTAAGTTAGCTCAGTTTGAACAAGGTGACATTACTGTGGTTCTATGGTTAAATGTTAAAAGGGTGACAAAATGATTACAGATATTTAAAAAATGCATTTCTTACCAGTTAAAATTCTAAATAAACATGTCAGCTTTGTATTTATTACTAGTAGAAATATAATTTTTGATATCAATACTTTGTTACTAGTAAAAATGTGAATTCCTGATATCAAGAATTCAATTGTTACTAGTTGAAATGTTAATTCTTGATATCTTTCAAAGTATTTCAACATGTTACATTTGTTATTTCTGATATCTGAAAATGTATTTCTAATGAGGAGAGTAATTTCTGATATCTAAAATGGCTTTCTTACTAGTATCAATCACATTCATGATATCATAAATTAGCATTGTCACTAGTGACAATCAAATTATTGATATAAAAAATGAAAATTTGTACTAGTAACAATTCAATGGTTGATATCAAGAATAGCCATTTGCACTAGTAGCCACGTGATTACTGATATCAAAAATAAAGGTTTTTACCAGTAAGAATTGTATTTCTGATATGTGAAATTGGAATTTCAACTAGTAAAATCAATTCTTGATATCAACATTTGAATTTGAATGGCAGCCTATGGTGACCTTTAACTAGTGAAAATACAATTACAGATATCAAGAATTATAGTTTTTACGCATTGTCACTAGTGACAATCAAATTATTGATATAAAAAATGAAAATTTGTACTAGTAACAATTCAATGGTTGATATCAAGAATAGCCATTTGCACTAGTAACCACGTGATTACTGATATCAAAAATAAAGGTTTTTACTCAGTTTTTTAGGCTTCAAAAACAGGGGCACCTTTCCATTATACAGCTTGGAAGAGCCAAGACAATTTTAAATATAAAATTTGAAGTCTGAAAGAGGAATGTCAGATACGCATAGGATGCCCTGAGGTTGAGTAAATCATGGGCAAATTTTTATTTTTGGGTGAACTATCCCTTTAAAAATCTGCACCTATGGTAGCACAAAGTCAGAATTTGTGCACAAATCATCCCTTTCCCCCATCAATTTATCTTAGATTAGGCAGTACACTTTTGGTAAAGTTTAGATTGTGATCGTGACTTTGGGTTATGTATGAAGTATTCAGTGTGTACACTCATCAAGCACTTATACAACTTAGCTATAACTATCAGGAACACATGTACACCTCCTTATTCATGCAATTATCCAATCAGCCAATCATGGGGCAGCACTGCAATGTATAAAATCATGCAGATACAGGTCAGCAATATAGACTGTATATAAAGATGGATGACATGACAGTTCCGCAAAAGTGAAACAAAAACATCTCGATTGCCCCCTGGTGGCTGTCTGCAGTAATTGTTATTACGCTAATGTACGCTCAAGCGTAAATTTTTCTGATAGGTTCAATTTAGGGCTGCACGATATTGAAAAAAACTCACATTGCAATATTTAATTTTTCTGCGATATATATTGCGATATGAAAAAAAAAATCACCACATGACTTGAATAGTTTATTTGGGGAAAAATAAATGAGTGCAGTTTGGTCTAACAACGGGGAAACTGACGCGCAGCACATTTGGCAGTGGAATTTTCTATTCCAGAAACAAAGACGATCAAAAGGAGTAACGTTTTCTCCCCCCAAACAATAGCTTCATTCGAATACTGACATGCGCACTTCATTTTTCACTTGACGCAGCTGGCAACGGCTGCACCTCCGTATCACACACTAGTGATGGGAAGTTCGGTTCTTTTCCGCGAACCGGTTCTTTCGGACAGTTCGATTCAATAA